>NC_057738.1:48210579-48243410 GCF_004010195.1 Chiloscyllium plagiosum
ATTGTACTGTTAGCTACCGTCTCCCAAGCCCCACACTCCCTCCCATTTATCTCTCCACCCCGGAGGTTCCCTGCCTCATTCCTGCTGAAAGGCTTTTGCCCGAAACATTGATTCTCCGGCCCTCGGATGCTGCCTGACCTGCTGTGCTTTTCCAAGCACCACTCTAATCTTGACTTATTACCGACATTAGTCCCATTTTCCTGCACTAGTCCCATGACTTTGTATGTTAAATGATACTTCAAGTGCTCATCCAAGTATTCTTTAAAGATTGAGGTTTACCTTTGCAACTACTCTCTCACTCACTTTCAATTAAAAAATTATGCCCCCTTTTTGACCCTTCAACCAAGGGCAACAGCAACTTGTCCATGCCCCTCATGATCATATGTACCTCTATCAGGTCCCCCCTCAACCGCCTCTGCTTGATAGAAACAACCCAAGCTTATTCAGTCTCTCTTCATAACTGAAATACTCCATCGCATGCAACACCGAGGTGAATTGCCTTTGCCCCCCCCCCACCCAGTGCAATCACATCCTTCCTATATGTGTTGACCAGAGTAGCATGCAGTACTCCAGCTGTGGCCTAACTTGAACAATTCTGACCTGACATCCTTACTCTTATTATCTATGCTGACACTGTTAAAGGCAAGAATCATATAGCAGCTTTAACTTTTTTTGCCACCTTCTAGGACCTGTGAACGTGCACCCTACGAGCCCTCTGTTACTCTGAGCTTCCTCATTTAGTTATTTGTTGAGTATTCCTCACTTCCTCTTTCAACGTGCATCATCTCACATAAGGGAGGCAGCTGGTCAGTGGATGGGTGGAGACAGAGCTCAGAGAAGATCAGACAGGCCAACGTAGGAATTGTTGATAGTAAGTCAGGGAAGAAGAAAAGCTGATAATGGGGGCAATGAGTAGATGAAAATGGGCTTGCTGTGCTGAAAGCAGTTTGTCATGACCGGATGTCAAGGTGGGTAAAGAACATGTAAGGAGGTGTTCACGCTCTAAAACTGCAGCTGACCCAAGACAGAAATGTGGCCAGGGAACTTGGTGATGCTTTGAAGTGGCGGGCTGACCATATCACTTACTTTTTGTGCATAAAAATGATCATGTTTCCATTTGGCCATTTGAAAGACAGAAGGAATACCCACCAATCACCTATCTGTTTTCCTGCAAAGATACTTTGGTGATTTTTAAAAAAAAACAAATTAAATGTAGTCTTCAGCTCCTGTTTTTTTTCTTGCTGTTGGCCTTCTCAGGCAGGTCTGTTCTCTTTTCGAAGCTGCTTACTCGTGCTGCCATGTTGCTTGAGAAGCTGTTGACTTTGTGTGCTCTCCTGCTCTGTATGAAACTGTTGCTCCAACACTGTTGCACTGTTTTATGAGCTCCGGCTCCTCTTCTCTTGCTTAGTGCGCTTCAAAGTGATGCAACCTCACAACGCTACTGACTCAGTGAAGGCACTTCCCAGACCCCTTAACTTCTCATGTTACCTTCAATTCATGCGCACCTATTCCTAGCTGTCTCTCTTGCAGTGCCTTTAGAATTGATTGAGAACTTGTCTGCTTGAAATTGTATCATCCCTCACATCACTTCACAATTTTTATTCATTCATGCATTAATTTCTTTTACCTCTTAGCTGCTCAGTCTACAGACTATCTACATCCTGTTGACATCTATCACTATCCTCAACTTTAAACTTTGAAATGTGGTTCTGCACAGCCAAATACAGTTCATTAATATGGATCAAGAAAAGTAGAGTTCCTGGTACTGACCTATCAATATACTCTGCTGCATTCTGGGAGGTGACAAGAGTCGATCATTTAACCTTCACATCTTGTTCTGCGGGTTGATTAAATTGTAGTTGATCATCTACTTCACTACCACTTGACAATGCTGTCTCTATATTCCTTGATGTTGGTCTCCAGAAATTTATCAACATTTGTCTTGAACATGTTGTATGATTGCAGTTACATGATCTTTTGGGGGAGAGAATTCCAAAGATTCACCACTCTTGGGAGGGGGAGAAAGTTCCTTCTCTACTCAGTCTTAAATGGCCAATCTTTTATTCTGAAATTATGTCCGGTTTCTAGACTCACCAGCAATTAGTCATTGAATCTACATTTGTCTTTTTTATCTGAAATCATTCTTCATTATACTTGTTCCTTATTAAAAGTCCTACCCCACCACCTTTTTCATTTTGCTTGTGCCCCACATGCCAATCTTGGATGTCCACTGTCTCTGCAGTGACAATTAAATGATACCCATTTACATTTGTGCATTCAAGTCATCAGTCTTTTTTAACAGACGACATTGTTATAAGCCAGATCATTCAAGCACTCTTGCGCATTCACTCAAAATATAATAAGGAGACACAGCATTGTGGTTGACTCTTAACTGCCTTCTGATAATTAGGAATCTGCAATAAATGCTGTGTAGCCAGTGATGCCCTCATCCCATAAATGAATGAATGAATAAAAAAATCCTCTCCGCTCCATGGTTGGATCTAGACTGCTTCTCCTCGTTCCTGTTCTGGGTCACCTGACCCATACTTTTAAGGCGCAACACACCCAACTACATAGATAACAGGAAGGCAGGAGGTTTAGAGGGGATTTGAAGAAAATGTTCTTCACCCAGAGAGTGGCGGGGATCTGGAATGCATTACTTGAGTGGATGGTTGAGGCAGGAGAGATTTCAAACTGTAAAAAGTACTTGGATGAATGTGTAAAATGTCATAACATTCAAAGTTTTTGGAAGTAATGTAAGAGGTAGGATATTTTTGGCACTGCAGACTTGATGGGCAAAAGGGATTCATCTGTGTTGTATGATTCTATGATACCACTAAGTGCCCATTTAAGAGTTTTCAGAAATTTCTGACCATGTTACAGTTGAGAGAAAAATGCCTGCGTATAGCCAGACTCGTGTTAGTTCTGTAAGATATACTCTTGGAAAAAATATTGTATTCCATGGTGCAGTGTTTGGAAGAGAAGTATGATTTTCTTTTGCCTTCATTTTAAATTAATCTTTTCTTGCAGCTGGGATACAAGATCTAACAATACATCTAAGCCAAGTCACTCCGTTGATGCACATACAGCAGAAGTGAACTGCCTCTCATTCAATCCTTACAGTGAATTTATCTTAGCAACTGGTTCTGCTGATAAGGTAAGACGTTTTTTCATAAATTCAACACACCAGGTAGTGAGGGCATGTTTTAAACAGTGTTTGTTTTCGCTGTACTTAACTGCAACTCTGAATTCAACTTTTAAATGAATCCATTAATTACTAAGTGCATTCTTAATTTTTTTTTCAGTTATCTTTATACTGCTGTCTTTACAGTGAAAAATGTACCAAATTGTTTCTTGGTTAGATTGGGAGAGAATGAGCAAAATCTGATATTTAAGAGGAATAGAGCAACGCTGAAATACTTAATGAGTATTTTGTTGTTATTTATGAATAAAAAGAAAACTAACGAAAAACAAAAGTAGCTAATGAAATTGATGAGGAAATGGATGAATGAAAATTGAGGGACAGGACATTCTGACAAGAGTAGCTAATACTCAAGATGGGGAAATTTTCTGGTCTGAATGGCCTGCTTCCCAGGTTTTAAAAGCAAGTAGGAGTGGAGATAGTAGAAGGTTTACATGTATGAGAAAAGGGATTGAGTGCACCCTCCCTCTTCCCATTCTTCATTTAACTGCAATTTTTGAAAAGGATCTGTCAGTTTGAGAGTATTTTAACTCTAAGTACTTTGATAAAAGACAAAATAAAGCAGGATTTTGAGTTTCTTTAAGGATTATTATTGGGTTCAACTCTGGCTAACTAAGATAATAAAGAATGAACTCAGTCTTTTACTTGAATGTTAACATACATCAGATTACAGAATGAGAGGATAGATTAAGCAATTTAGGGTCCAGTAAAATTAAAGGAGCTCTAGAACATAGAACTTGGATATAGAACTAGGCAATTTGGCTGTTTGAATTCTCTTCAGTATTCAATAAGATTATGGTTGATCTGGTTGTGGTCTCGGGTCCATTCCTGTCTGGCCCCCATAACCCTCAGCTCTCTTGTTTATCAAAGATTTATCTAACTCTCCCTTTCGTACAAACACCCAGCCTACATTGTTTTCTGAAGAAGAGAATCCTACACTCTAACAACCCGCTGAATGAAAAAAAAACCTTATCTGTTTTAGTATTCTTTGTATGCCTCCTGATTTTAGTGTCTCCCACAAGATGAAGCATCTGCTGTCTACCATACCAATCCCCTCCCACCTGAATATGTTTCTATACAATCACCTCTCATTCTTATAAACTACAATGGATATAAACTTAACTTGTTCAAGTATTCTTCATGGTCTGAACCCATCATCCCAGGAGTGAATTGAATTAGCCTTTTGTGAACTGCTTCCAAAGGAATAATGGCCCAAGTCTTCTGGACTCTGGACAATCGGAGACTGGCCGTAACCCTGAAAGATGTGCCAGGGCTATGCAGAAATGCTGATGCAGCTGACTAAAACAAATTGGAAGTTGATGCATCGTAGTTTCAATTTTAAATGATCATTAAAGGGGTACAGTCAGTATGTGAGATTTCATTTGAGCTCGACAAAGCCTTAGTGATTATATCTGGGAATTTGGTTTGAAATCTGAATTCAGTATATGGAGGAAAGAGGAGCTTTAAGCAAGAAGTAGTGTGCTGAGTCAGAAGTTTGATGAAATGTCGGGAGGAGCCTTGTTTAATATCACTATTTATGGGTAGCAAATTATTTTGACATGACACCTGTCAATAATTGCTTGCATGTATAAGTCATAGAGTCATAGAGATGTACAGCACAGAAACAGACCCTTCGGTCCAACTTGTCCATGCCGACCAGATTTCCCAACCCAATCTAGTCCCACCTGCCAGCACTCAGCCCATATCCCTCCAAATCCCTCCTATTCATACAGTCATCCAGATGTCTTTTAAATATTGCAATTGTACTTGCTTCCACCACTTCCTCTGGCACCTCATTCCATGCACCTACCATCCTCTGATTAAGAAAGTTGCCCCTTAGGTCCCTTTTATATCTTTCCCCCTAAACCTATGCTCTCTAGCTCTGGACACCACTACCCCAGAAAAAAGACTTTGTCTATTTACCCAACCCATGCCCCTAATTTTATAAATCTCTATAAGGTCACCCCTCAGCCTCCGACGCTCCAAGGAAAACAGCCCCAGCCTATTCGACTTCTCCCAATAGCTCAAATCCTCCAACCCCGGCAACATCCTTCTAAGTCTTTTCTGAACCCTTTCAAGTTCTACAACATCTTTCTGATAGGAAGGAGACCAGAATTGCATGCAATATTCCAACAGTGGCTTAACCAATGTCCTGTACAGCCTCAGTATGATCTCCCAACTCCTGTATTCAGTATTCTGGCCAATAAAGGAAAGCATACCAAACACCTTCACTATCCTATCAGACTGAGACTCCACTTTCAAGGAGCTATGAACGTGCACTCCAAGGTCTCTTTGTTCAGCAACACTCCCTCGGATCTTACCATTAAGTGTATAAGTCCTGCTAAGATTTGCTTTCCCAAATTGCAGCACCTCCTATTTATCTAAATTAAACTCCATCTGCCACTTCTCAGTCTGTTGGCCCATGTGATCAAGATCCCGTTGTAATTAGAGGTAAGCTTCTTGTGTCCACTACACCTCCAATTTTGGTGTCATCTGCAAATTTACTAACTGTACCTCTTAAGCTCACATCCAAATTAGTAATATAAATGATGAATAGTGGTGGACCCAGCATGGATCCTTGTGGCACTTCACTGGTCACAGGCCTCCAATCTGAAAAACAACCTTCCAACACCACCCTCTGTCTTCTACCTTTGAGCCAATTCTGTATCCAAACGGCCAGTTCTCAGTGTATTCCATGAGTTACAACCTTGCTAACCAGTCTCCCTGAGGCAGCACTTGTTTCT
The DNA here is from genome assembly GCF_004010195.1 of Chiloscyllium plagiosum. Lineage (NCBI taxonomy): Eukaryota > Metazoa > Chordata > Chondrichthyes > Orectolobiformes > Hemiscylliidae > Chiloscyllium > Chiloscyllium plagiosum. The sequence continues at coordinate 48,216,526 of NC_057738.1, forward strand.
TCACCATCAAAACCTGCTCAGCATCTACAAGGCACAAGTCAGGAATGTGATAGAATACATGGGTGGCACGGTGGCTCAGTGGTTAGCACTGCTGCTGCACAGCATCAGAGATCCAGCTTTGATTCCAGCCTCGGGCGGCTGTCTGTGTAGAGTTTGCATATTCTCCTCGTATCTGCATGGATTTCCTCTGGGTGCTCTGGTTTCCTCCCACAGTCCAAAGATGTGCAGGCTAGGTGAATTGGCAGTGCTCAATTACCCATAGTGTCCAGGGATGTGCAGGTTAGGTGAATTGGCAGTGCTCAATTGCCCATAGTGTCCAGGGATGTGCAGGTTAGGTGCATTGGTAAGGGGAAATGTAGGGGAATTGCTGTGAATAAGACCCTCTCTGGAGGGTCAGTGTGGGCATGATGGGCTGAAGGGCCTGTATCCACACTGTAGGGATTATATTCTATGAAAGCAGCTTCCAAACACATGGCCTTGACCATGTTGACGAACAAGTGTAACAGACACCTGAAATACTATCACTGCACGTTCTTCTCCAAGACCCCATTGTGTCTTTGAAGTATAATTACCACTTCTTCAGTGTTACAGAATCAAAATCCCCTCCCAGTAGCACTTTGTGTATATTTGTACGAGATGAACTGCAGCAGTTCAAACTGGTGCTCATCAACACCACCTCAAGGATATTGGGGAAAACCAAAATATTTTAGTCTGGTTGCCTTCACATGCATCCCATGAGCGCATTAAAAATGTAGTGTAAATAAAGTTAAGACTGAGCTGCAACAGAGTAAGGTAGCATAGTAGTTGTTACTATTTTAAGGCATAGACTGAAGACCATTTCAAATTTTGCTTGAGTAGGTGGGAAGCTAAATATCTAATCAAATCGGCAACATTTGTAAGGGTGACCACAAAACTACTGAATTATAATATATATTTTTTAAAAACTGGTTTATTAATAGGAAAGGAGACAAAATAGGGCTAAAAGTAAGCAATTTGGCCCCTCATGTCTTCCATATTTAGCCCCTCAAATCTGCACTGCCATTCCATAAAATTCTGGCTGATCTGAATATAACCTAAAACACACATGCTTGCCTACACTGACAACATTTTAACCTCTTAGTGAGAATCTATCTGTGTCTACCTTAAAATATTCACATGCAGTGCTTTCTTTTCCAGAGGAATGTTCCAAAGAGGTTTACCTTTACCTGCGTAATGTGTAGTTCCTGTCCCTGAGGTGTGACTACCTCCGAGTACAAAGAGTCCAGTTAACTTTCCTGCTTTCTGATGGGTCAGTGTGGTAGTTCAGCTTCCATCTTGTAGTTTGAGCAGAAGCTGTTCAAACTGCCATAGACATGCTTGCTTCAGATTAAGCTTGTATCCAGTAACTACCATGCACTGCAACTGTGAAACATTACCTGTCTAACCATCCTTAACGTGTTTTAAGGAACTAACTAATTATTGTGTTCAGTGTTATACGTATCTCTTTTTATTAACCTTGCAACCAATTCCTATATTTTGAGCTTTAGAAATAGAATAAAACCTAATCATTTACCAGGTACTTAACAATTAAGCAAAGTAAGAATCTAGTCTGGGAGGTTAAACGAGTTTAGATAAAAGCAACAGAGCATCTTTTTGCTTTCCTCCCTTTAACTGTCTGAAGTATTTTACTCTAGCACTCTGTTCCAAGGCACACTCCTGTGCTAAGCCACATAAAGTTGGCTCCTAACATCAAAGTCTGATTCACTTAATGAATATCTAGTTTAATCTGGCTCTTAGTTACAGTGCTCTTTCACTGGACTCGTTACAAAAACCTTAAGGCTGGCAACTGTAGAATTTAAACTGTAGATTTCAGTTTCATGCTGTCTATAAACCACAAATGAAATTACATTTGTACAGAATAAAAATCTTAGACTTGCTTATCTAACCACTGTATTCACTCAGTCTAATCAATAAGATGATGGCTGATGTGTTTGTTTTGCATTCCAAATTGCATCTACCCACTAAGCTTTGATTCCTTTTTGTAAGAATCTATCCATTATTGTCTTAAAAATATTCCATGATGTCATCTTCATCACCTTCTGAGGCAGAGTGTTTCAAAGTCATACAACTCTGAGAATTTCTTCTCATCTCTATACTGAAAGGATGACCCCATTTTTAAAATTCTGTCCCTTAGTTCTGGACTCACCTATAAGAGGAAACATCCTTTCCCTGTCCACCATGTCAAGATCTTTGACAATAGACAATAGGTGTAAAAGTAGGCCATTCTGCCCTTCGAGCCTGCACCACCATTCAATATGATCATGGCTGACCATCCTTAATCAGTATCCTGTTCCTGCCTTACCTCCATAACCCTTGATTTCACAAACCTTGAGAGCTCTATCCAACTCTTTCTTAAATGAATCCAGAGACTGGGCCTCCACTGCCCTCTGGGGCAGAGCATTCCACACAGCCACCACTCTCTGGGTGAAGAAGTTTCTCCTCATCTCTGTCCTAAATAGTCTACCCCGTATTTTTAAGCTGTGTCCTCTGGTTCGGCACTCACCCATCAGCGGAAACATGTTTCCTGCTGCCAGAGTGTCCAATCCTTTAATAATCCTATATGTCTCAATCAGATCCCCTCTCAGACTTTTAAACTCAAAAGGTATACAAGCCCAGTCGCTCCAGTCTTTCAGCATAAGGTAGTCCCGCCATTCCAGGAATTGACCTCATGAACCTACGCTGCACTCCCTCAATAGCCAGAATGGCTTTCCTCAAATTTGGAGACCAGAACTGCACACAGTACTCCAGGTGTGCATCTGACCACTCACCTAACTTGTCCAGGTCACCCTGTAATCTCCTAACATCCTCCTCACATTTCACCCTGCCACCCAGCTTAGTATCATCAGCAAATTTGCTAATGTTATTACTAATACCATCTTCTATATCATTAACATATATTGTAAAAAGCTGCGGTCCCAGTACTGCTCCCTGCGGTACCCCACTGGTCACTGCCTGCCATTCCGAAATGGAGCCGTTTATCACTACTCTTTGTTTCCTATCAGCCAACCAACTTTCAATCCAAGTTAGTACTTTGCCCCCAGTACCATGCGCCCTAATGTTGCTCACTAGCCTCCTGTGTGGGACTTTATCAAAAGCTTCCTCAAAGTCCAGGTACACTACATCTACTGGATTTCCCTCGTCCATCTTCAGAGTTACATCCTCAAAAAAAATTCCAGAAGATTAGTCAAGCATGATTTCCCCTTCCCCTTCCCATGCTGACTCTGACCAATCCTGTTACTACTATCCAGATGTGTCATATTTTCATCCTTTATAATAGACTCCAGCATCTTTCCCACTACTGAGGTCAGATTAACTGATCTATAATTTCCTGCTTTCTCTCTCCCACCTTTCTTAAAAAGTGGTACAACATCAGTCACCTTCCAATCCGCAGGAACTGATCCCGAATCTATCGAACTCTGGAAAATAATCACCAAAGCATCCACGATTTCTCGAGCCAACTCCTTCAGTACCCTGGGATGTAGACCATCAGGCCCCGGGGACTTATCAACCTTCAGACCTAACAGTCTCTCCAACACCAATTCCTGGTGGGAACTTGTAGGCGTCTCTCCAACACCAATTCCTGGTGGGAACTTGTAGGCTTCAATCAGGTCACCCCTCACTCTTTTAATCTTCACAGGAACATGCTCAGTCTGCCCAAACTATCCTCAAGACAATTAACTCATTCCAAGTTTAAATCTACAATGAATTCTGCCGAAGAGACATATCTGACTCGGTATTAACATTTTCTCCGTCCACAGGTGCTGCCAGACTTGCTGAGTTTCTTCTTTTTTTTTTTGTTTTTGTCAATCTAGGATACCTCCTGAACTATTTCTAATGTATTTGTATCTTTCTCTACATAAGATCAAAACTCTGGATGTAGGTTTGCTCACTGAGCTGGAAGGTTCATTTTCAGACATTTCGTTAACATATTAGGTAACATCTTCCGAATGAGACACTGGTGTTGTAACCTGCTTTCTATTTATATGTTTGCGTTTCCTAGGGTTGGTGATGTCATTTTCTGTGGTGACATCATTTCCTGTGGTGAAGTCATTTCCTGTTCTTTTTCTCGGGGTGGTAAATGGGGTCCAAGTCAATGTGTTTGTTGATAAAGTTCTGGTTGGAATGCCATGCTTCTAGGAATTCTCATGCGTGTCTTTGTTTGGCTTGTCCTAGCAGGGATGTGTTGTCCCAGTCAAAGTTGTGTCCTTCCCTACACATCCTGCAACTCAACTTTCAAGGAACTATAACCTGCACTCCCAAGGTCTCTGTTCAGCAACACTGCCTCTGACCTTACCATTAAGTGTATAAGTCCTGCTGTGATTTGCTTTTCCAGAATGTAGTATCTCATATCTATCTAAATTAAACTCCAACTGCCACTCCACAACCCATTGGTCCATCTGTCAAGATCCCGTTGTACTCTGAGGTAACCTTCTGTCCGCTACACCTCCAATTTTGGTGACATCTGCAAACTTACTATATTTCCTATGATCACATCCAAATCATTTATATAAAATGATGAAAGGTGGACACAGCACCAGTGGATTAGTGTTAAGAATTCTGAAAGTGATGCTTTGTGTACAATAATTACATTTTAGCTAGAAGCTCCTTTTCATATTTGCGTTTTCAGCTTTGTGTCTGCACTTTGGATTTTAAATAGGTTTATTTAATTATTAATAGTCTTAATCTTATTTTGTTAATCCTTCTTTCTAGTTAATTATTAATGCGTAATTCTAAAAAGGTACATGTTTTATTTTTTACAGACTGTAGCATTGTGGGATTTAAGAAACCTGAAACTAAAGTTACATTCCTTTGAGTCACACAAGGATGAAATTTTCCAGGTACAGCTGTTACTTATGCAGCTTTGGGTACGGGGACGAAAGCATATGAAATAATTATTGTGAGATACGCTGAGTTAAAGAACTGTCCTTTATCTTTGGGTTCGCTTGGGTAAATGTCCCATTCTTTCTTTGCAATTGTTACACCGGAAGGAATAAATTTGTCAAGTCTGAATCCTGCTCCTTACTTAAAAGTGTAATTTCATTAGAAGCAGTTCAAAGATTAGGTCAACTAGCTCCCAGGAAGAAGTGATTATTTTAAAAGTTGGACCATCCTGCCATAGTCATTATCATGGCATCATACTTTGCATGCAGTGTCACAGGCATCACTATCCCGGAGTACAGTTTGTAGCATTGTGGTCCACAGGGTGGAGTGATTACCTCAGAAGCCCTCAATGTTGACTGTGGGCCACATGAAAATTCATGACACCAGGTGAAACCTGGGAAAGGAAACTCCCACTGACCACCACTTGCTGCACCCCTCTCGACACCTCTCTGATAAATCAATGCTCCTCAATGTTGAAAATCAATTAAAAGAAGTGTGGTGGGAAGCAGGGGCACAAAATGTACTGAGTGGGTTTCAGGGTCACCACCAAGATTGGCTTGGTAGTACTGCTACAGACTAACTGGTCAAGCCCTAAAGAACGGAGCTGCTAGACTCGGTCTGTGGCAGACTGAGGGAACCAAATATAGGTTGTTCTGTGAAAACATGTTTGTCAATGCAAATTGGTTATAATGCAATTGACAAATTGTGGACACTGTTTGGATAATGTGAATTTTCTACTGAACAGGTAAAGCATTTTTTTTAAAGCAATTTTCTACAACGCGATTTTGTATAGCGGTTTCCCATAGCATGATTTTCTGTAGCATGAGGTCGCAGAGGAAGGCAATCATCGCATTATATCAGAACACCCTTTCGAGGGAAAAGGATACTTGACCTAATTCTCTCCAATCTATATGTTGCAAATGATTCCTGACTTTCTTGGTAGGAATAGTCACTACCCATTCCTTGTAGAGACAGAGTCTTTATCATGGTGAAAACCCCCTTAATTGTGTTGTGTGGCTCTTGCACCATGCTAACTTGGATAGACGTTGAACGGATCTAGCAGTTTAAACTGGATGGTTGATTTGTAGTGTACTGTAATGCCAATAGCATGGGTTCAATTCCTGCACCAGCTGAGGTTACCATGAAGGATTCTTCTTGACTTCTGTCTCTGCATGAGGCAAGGTGACCTTGGGTTAACCCACCACCAGTTGTCTGTTTCTGATAAGAGTGCAGCCCTAGGGTCTAGTGGAATATGGTCACTTTACCCTTTATAAACTATTTCCCAAGTGACTTCTTACCTTTGCTATTTCTCATTTCTTCCCAAACACACACTACGTCCTGATCCCCAGAACCAAAGTCTTGTTTAAAAGCTATTTCTCCACATTTTTCTACTTTTCTGTCCTACCTGATTGTCATTAATTCTTGAACAAGGCCATTTGAGGAATGGCTACAAGTTCACCTATTCATTATTTAAATTTGTTATTAATCCACTTATTTTGTTATAAATGCTCTGTTCTCTCTCTCTCTCTCCTCTCCTCTCCCCCCCCCCCCCCCCCCCCCAATATTTCAACTGTCTAGCCCCATCTATTGTGATATTGAGGTTTGTATACTTTGTCCTTTTCTGTCAGTCATACAGCACGGAAACAGACCTTTTGGTCCAATTTGTCAATGCTGACCAAGTTTCTCACACTAAACTACTCCCTCTCATTTGCCTGCATTTGTCCCAAATCCCTCTAAACCTTTCCTACTCATGTACCTATCCATATGTCTGATTAATGCTCTAACTGTACCTGCATCTGTCAATTAATTTCACACACAAGCCACCCTGTGGAAAAAGTTGCCCTTCATAGAGTCATACAGCACGGAAACAGACACTGGTCCAGCCAGTCCATGTCAACCGTAATCCCAAACTAAACCAGTCCCACCTGTGTGTGCTTGGCCCACATGTCCCATTTAAAGCTTTCTCCTCTCCCCTTAAAAAAATGCCCCCCAGTTTTGATCTCAAACACTTTAAAGAAAAGACCTTTGCTGTTCACCTTATTTATGCCCCTCCTGATTTTATAAACCTCTATAAGGTCACCACTCAAATCTCCTACCCTGCAGTGAAAAGTGTCCCAGCCTATCCAGCGTCTCCTTATAACTCAAACCCTGCAGTCCTGGCAACATCCTGGTGAATCTTTTCTGAACCCTCTCCAGTGTATTATCCTTCCCAAAGGAGGGTGACCAGAACTGTATGCAGTACTCCAAAAGTGGCCTCATCAACATAATGTCCAACCTCAACATGATGTCCCAACACCTATGTTCAATCATTTGAGCAATGAATGCTGGTATGCTAACTGAATTTTCTAACCAGCCTGTCTATCTGTGATATTGGCTATACTAAATTGCCCATAGTGTTAGGTAAGGGGTAAATGTAGGGGTATGGGTGGGTTGCGCTTCGGCGGGTCGGTGTGGACTTGTTGGGCCGAAGGGCCTGTTTCCACACTGTGATGTAATCTAATCTAATCTAATCTTTCAAAGAACTATGTACCTGAACCCCGAACAACACTATCTAGACCCTACCATTAATTGGACAAATCCTGCCCTTGTTTGACCACAGTGCAATACCTCGCATTTATCTAAATTAAACTCCATGTGCTACACCTCAGCCCATTGGCCCAAATGATTAAAATCCTTTTATAATCTTGGATGATCTTCTTCACAGTTGACTATACCACCAATTTTGGTGTCATCCACAAACTTATTAAGTATGTCCTAAATTCCCATCCAAATCATTTTCTATAAGTTACAAACAAAGTGGACCCAGCACTGATTCCTGCAGGACAAAACTGACCACCGGCCTCCAGTCCAAAAAAAACAACTTCCACCATTACCCTCTGTCTCCTACTGTCAAGCCAATTTTGTATCCAGTTGGCAAGCTCTCCCTGAATCCAGCCAGTCCATGTCAACCATAATCCCAAACTAAACAAGTCCCACCTGCGTGTGCTTGGCCCACATGTCCCATTTTACTGATTTAATTTTACTGATGCGTTTACATTATTTCCATATTGTTGCCTTGCTCTTCTCTATTTCATAAAATCCTGACAGTGTGGAAGCAAGCCATTTGGCCCATCAAGTCCACACTGACCCTCTGAAGAGCATCCCTGTAACCCCACATTTATCATGGCCAATTCACCTAGCCTACACATCCCTGGACACTATAGGCAATTTAGCAGGACCTGTCTACCTACCCTGCCCATAGTTGGTCTGTACGAAGAAACCGGAGCACCCAGAGGAAACCCATGCAGGTACGGGGGGCATGTGCAAACTCACCATAGTTGTCTGAGGATGGAATGGTGTTTGTTGTGAGGCAGCAGTGCTAACCATTGAACCACTGTGCCACACATCTATCAGATCTTGCCAAACTTTTTCCTGCACCCTACTATTTACCTTAAAATCCTCTGTTCTGCTCAGTTATACAAATCACCAGAAAACTAGCCCCAGCAAGGGTCAAGTAAAGACTGTACAGTGGTACAGCTTTCATTTTCCCCAGTACAGGTTCATGTGCCTTTTAATTTTTGAGATGTATTTTTGTAGAAATTGCAGAATATTGTGATTTTTGTGCAAGACTGAGTCTTTTATAAATTGTTCATAAATAATACTCTTATTTAATGTAAAAAATTAGTGAGACAATTAAATCACTATCAAGTTATAATTAGGCAAGTTAGATTAAGGGAGAGCTTGCCAATTGGATGCCAAATTGGTTTGAAAGTAGGAGACACAGGGTGGTGAGGGAGAGTTATGTTTTGGGCTGGACACATAGGGTTAAGGAGAATCCAACAGGTTTTTTACAAATACGTTAAGGACAAAAGGGTAACTAGGGAGAGAATACGGCCCCTCAGAGATCAGCAAGGCGGCTTTTGTGTGGAGCCGCAGGTGGTGGGGGAGATACTAAACAAGTATTTTGCATCAGTGTTTTCTGTGGAGAAGGACATGGAAGATATAGAATGTAGGAAAATAGATGGTGACATCTTGGAAAATGTCAACATTAGAGGCGGGAGTGCTCGTTGTCTTGAAACGCATAAACGTGGATAAATCCCCAGGACCTGAGAACTCTGTGGGAAGCGAGGGAAGTGATTGCTGGGCCCCTTGCTGGGGTATTTGTATCATCAGTAGTCACAGGTGAGGTGTCAGAAGACTGGAGGTTGGCTAACATGGTGCTACTATTTAAGAAGGGTGGTAAGGACAAGCCAGGGAACTATAGACCAGTGAGCCTGATGTCGGTGGTGGGCAAGTTTGAGGGAATCCTCAGGGACAGGATGTGCATGTAGTTTGAAAGGCAAGGACTGGTTAGGGGTAGTCAACATGGCTTTGTGAGTGGGGAAATCATGTCTTGCAAACTTGATTGAAATTTTGAAGAAGTAACAAAGCGGATTGTTGAGGGCAGAGTGGGAGATGTGATCTATGTGGACTTCAGTCAGGCGTTCGACAAGGTCCCCCATGGGAGACTGGATAGCAAGGTTAGATTTCTCAGAATACAGGGAGAATTTGCCATTTGGATACAGAAATGGCTCAAAGAAAACAGGGTGGTGGTGGAGGATTGTTTTTCAGACTGGAGGCCTGTGAGTGCCACAAAGATCGGTGCTGGGTCCACTGCTTTTTGTCGTTTATATAAATAGAGTCATAGAGATATACAGCATGGAAACAGACCCTTCGATCCAACCCATCCATGCCGACCAGATATCCCAACCCACCTGTTCAGCCTCTCCCTGTAGCTCAGATCCTCCAACCTTGGCAACATCCTTGTAAATCTTTTCTGAACCCTTTCAAGCTTCACATCATCTTTCCGATAGGAAGGAGACCAGAATTGCACACAATATTCCAACAGTGGCCTAATCAGTGTCCTGTATAGCCGCAACATGACCTCCCACTCCTATACTCAATACTCTGACCAATAAAGGAAAGCATACCAAATGCCTTCTTCACTATCCTATCTACCTGCGACTCCACTTTCAAGGAGCTATGAATCTGCACTCCAAGGTCTTTGTTCAGCAACACTTCCTAGGACCTTACCATTAAGTGTATAAGTCCTGCTAAGATTTGCTTTCCCAAAATGCAGCACCTCGCATTTACCTGATGAGAGCATAAGAGTTAGTAAGTTTGCAGATGACACCAAAATTGGAGGTGTAGTGGACAGCGATTACCTCAGATTTGAACGGGATCTTGATCAGATGGGCCAGTGGGTTGAGGAGTGGTGGATAGAATTTAATTTAGATAAATGCGAGGTGCTGCATTTTAGGTAGGCAATTCTTAGCAGGGCTTAACACTTAATGGTAAGGTCCTAGGGAGCGTTGCTGAACAAAGAGACCTTGGACTGCCGGTTCATAGCTCCTTGAAAGTAGAGTTGCAGGTAGATAGGATAGTGAAGAGAAGGCGTTTGGTATGTTTTCCTTCATTGGTTAGACTATTGAGTGCAGGAGTTGGGAGGTCATGTTGCAGCTGTACAGGACATTGGTTAGGCTACTGTTGGAATATTGGTACAGGAGTTGGGAGGTCATGTTGTGGCAGTACAGGACATTGGTTAGGCTACTGTTGGAATATTGCGTGCAGTTCTGGTCTCCTTCCTATCAGAATGATGTTGTGAAACATGAAAGGATTCAGAAAAGATTTACAAGGATGTTGCCAGGGAGGTTGGAGGATTTTAGCTATAGGGAGAGGTTGAATAGGCTGGGGCTGTTTTCCCTGAAACATTGGAGGCTAAGGCTGTGAGGTGACCTTCTAGAGGTTTATAAAATCATGAGGGGCATGGATGGGATAAATAGACAAAGTCTTTTCCCTGGGGTGGGGGAGTCCAGAACTAGAGGGCATAGCTTTAGGGTGAGAGAGGAAAGATATAAACGGGACCTAAGGGGCAACTTTTTCATACAATGGGTGAATACATGAATAGGAAGGGAATACAAGGATATGGATCCTGTAAGTGAGGACAGTTCCAGCATGGAAAGGCAAAACGTGTCAGTTCAGGCTTGGAGGGCCAAAGAGCCTGTTCCTGTGCTGTGTTGTTCTTTGTTTGTTTTGAAGGATAAAGGTAAAGTGAAGAGCAGTGTATTTCCCCTCGGGTGGGGGGGAGGGGGGGGTATTAAGGTGAGAGGAGAAAGATTTTTAAAAAACACGAGGGACTTTATATGGAATAGTTCGTGTACGGAATTACAAATTTCAGAGAAAATGTTGGATTCGGAGATGGTTACAATGTTTTTAAAAGACATTTTGATGATTGCATGAATAAGAAATATTTGGAGGGATATGTGCCAAGTGCAGGCTGATGGGGCTAGCTTAGGTTGGGAATGTGATCGGCGTAGACTGATTGGACTGAATGGTCTGTTTCCATGCTGTATGATTCTGACAACATCTTTAAAGCACCTTTTCTCTTTTCTTTCTTTTCGAAAATAGTTACTTTTTTGAGTGCTGAAAGAGAATGGGATAATTATTTCACTTTTTCCGCTTGTGCACTTTGTTCTCAAAAGACTTTTTGTAATACCAACAGGTTCAGTGGTCTCCTCATAATGAAACAATCCTGGCATCAAGTGGAACAGATCGCAGACTAAATGTGTGGGATTTGAGGTAGGAATTCTTCTATCTGACTGCAGTCACTGATCTTCGAATTCTTCAACCTTCTATAGGTTCTTAACTGTGCTTTGTCCTCCTGCATATGCCAATTTTCTAGTACTTTTAGGATTGGGAAGTGCTGTACAAATGCAGTCGAGCTTTAAGAAAACAAGGGCAGTAAATTGGTAAAGAGAGAGAATTGAAGTTGCTTGAGCAAATAGATTTTTTTTTCCCAACTGTGAAATGCTAATAGATTGTTTCTCTGTTCTTACTGAAGATAATTGTTTTCTCCTCAAAAATCGATTAAAAATCCTCAAAATATAGTGATGACCACCTTTATAAAAGTTAAAAATCACACAACACCAGGTTATAGTCCAACAGGTTTAAGCATGCTAGCTTTCGGAGCGACGCTCCTTCATCAGGTGATTGTGGAGGGCTCGATCGTAACACAGAATTTATAGCAAAAATTTGATGTAACTGAAATTATACATTGAAGAATTGATTGTCTGTTATAAAAGTTTGTGGAGATTGGGCAACTCACAGATTGAACACTACTATTTGAGGCCCTTCAATATGATTTGTCTGAGGCTGAGGACCTCTTATGTTATAGAGGTCCCAATTTAAATGAACTTAGATAATCACTAAATATTGTTGAGCAAGACCTTACTATACGAAACATGCAAACTGGCAGACTCCTATGATTCAAGAGAGTGGTGCTGGAAAAGCACAGCAGGTCAGGCAGCATCTAAGGAGCGGGAGAATTGACGTTTCGGGCAAAAGCCCTTCATCCTAAGCCCGAAACATCAATTCTCCTGCTCCTCGGATGCTGCCTGACCTGTACTTTTCCAGTACCACATTCTCGACTCTGATCTCCAGCATCTACAGTCCTCACTCTCCTAGTTGATTTTGCAGTCTTATAATTGCAAGCTTTGCTGTAGAGATTGTACGATGGTCATTTTTTAGGGTGTGTTTCTGTTGAAGGAATAATTAAGTATCACAAAGTTTTCTTCTGCTCAATACACAGTAGCAATAAATTCTAAAAATTGTTTGTAGGTATTGGTTATTAGGCTATTCTCAATGGATCTTTATCAGAGTTTGCTTATTTTGGTGCCAACTGTCTACAAGTGCTACTTCCCTCATGTGGCACTGTCTATGTTGGGGCTGATTGGAAATGAGAGAAACAAAATCAGTATCTTGTTTTTTTTTTGACAGTCACTGTTAGGACATTGCTGCTTTTAATACACTGAATTGTATAAATTTTTACCACCTTTGACAGAAAACAGAAATTGAGTCCTTTCTGCTATTCAGTGTCACTATAGTTGATCGTGCACCTCAGTAACCTGTTCCCACTTTCTCCTCTTACCCTTTGATCCCTTTAGCCCTAAGAACTATATCTAACTCCTCCGTGAAAACATTCAGTGTTATTGCTTTAATTGCTTTAATTGCATTTGAATCTCTCATCATGAAAATTCTCAGTTAGTGACCTGGTGAATATTCTCTACAGCCTCTCCAGTCCAGTCATATCCTTTTAGTGGTATGGTGACTGGAACTGCAAACAGTATTCCAGCTGTGGCTTAACCAGTGCTCTATAAATTTGTGACTAGACTTCCTTGCTGCTATATTCTACACCATCACTAATGAAGGCAAGCATCCCACCTAGTTTCTTCACCACCCTGTCTATCTGTGCTGATTCCTTAAGGAATCTATGGAAATGTACACCTTAGGTCCCCAGGGAGTGCTGAGGAACGATCATTCATTATATATATATATATATTTAGCTTTATTAGACTTTTCAAAATATATCACTTTGCACTTAAGATTAAATTATCTGCCATTACTCTATCCAGTTTACCAGCTGATTGATATTAGATTGTAGCCTGAGACCAACATCCTCACTGTTAACAACACCATCAATTTTTGTATCATGTGTAAACTTCTACATTTGCATCCAAGTTGTTACTGTACACTACAAACAGCAAGGGTCCTTGTGGTACACCACTGGTCACAGGCTTCAAATTACAAAAACGGTTGTCCTCCATCACCCTTTGTCACCTGTTTTGGATCCAGTTTGGCACTTGCCTTCGATCCCATGGGCATTTAATATTGGACTAGCCTTTCACGTGGGGCCTTGTCAAAGGCCTTACTGAAGTCTATGTAAACCACATCAACTGCAGTATTCTCATCAATAGATAGTTTTTTTTTTCAAAAGATGACAATTAAATTAGTAAGACAAGGTAATCTTCTAACAAATCTGTGCTGACTATCTCTGATCAATCCCTGCCTTTGCAAACTTTGAATCCTGTCCTTCACAATTTTTTCGATTAATTTCTCTACCACTAACATCAGGCTAACTGGTCTATAATTACCTGGCCTATCCCTGCTGCCCTTCAGCAAAGGAGCAACATTAACTGTCCTCTAGTCATTTGGCACTTTGCCTGTGGCCACAGCAATAATAAATATATCTACCAGGCCCCAACAATCTCATCCCTTGTCTCTCATTGCAGCCTGTGATACATCCCATAACGCCCTGGGGATTTATGCACCTGTATGCTCGCTAAAATATCTAATACCACTTTAATGTGTTCTAGAACTTCCCCATTCCAGCTGATATCCCCAGCTACAAAATCTTTCTCTGATACAGATGAGAAATATTAATTTATAACCTCACCCACTTCCACTGGTGCCATGCACAAGTTGCTCCTTTGGTCATTAATAGGTCCCATTCTTTTCCTGGTAATCCTCTTACTCTTAATACATCTATTTAAAAAAAACCTTAGTTTTCCTTGATCCTATCTGCCAAAGAGATTTCATGGCCCATCTTTGCCCTTGTAATTTCCTTTTTAAGCAGCATTCTACAGTCTATACTTTGGAAGTGCCTCCCCTGTTTTTAATGTGCAATAACTGACATGTGCTTTCTTATTTTCCTTCATTAAACTCTCTATCCTAGACAGCTAGGGATCTACTGCTCTTGTCCATCATTCTTAGAGGAACGTACTGGACATGAATTTTCACTATACTACTTTTACAATACTTCAGTTTCCAAATGTAGACTTAGACTGGGAGCAGCTACTTGCAGTTATTTGCTAGATCCTATCTAATATTGAAGTTGGCCCTTTCCCCAATTCAGATATTTAACTTATGCACTATCCTTAACCTTTTCTATTTTGACTTTGAAACTTATGGTGACTATCCTGAAAATGAAAGAAGGTTTGCTTGCTGAGTTGGAAGGTTCGTTTTCAGATGTTTTGTCACCATATTAGGTAACATCTTCACTAAGCCTCTGAATGAAGCACTGGTGGTGTATCCGGCTTTCTATTTATATGTTTGAGTTTCCTAAGGTTGGTGATGTCATCTCTTGTGGTGACATCATTTCCTATGGCGAAGTCATTTCCTGTTCTTTTTCTCGGAGTGGAAAATGGGATCGAAGTCCATGTGTTTGTTGATAGAGTTCTGGTTGGACTGCCATGCTTCTATCCAGTGGAATACCAATGAACACGTTCTACCGATTTCTGAGCAGTAAACCCAAACAAGCAGACAAAACAGATCCAGAAACCCTAGCCACTCTCTCTGACATCAAAGACATCTCTGAAATGACTGCCAGACTACTCAGACCCCTTGGCATCATGGTAGCCCACAAATCCACCAACACAGAAAAACAGCAGCTAATGAACTTGAAAGACCCTATACAGACAACAGGCAAAACTAATGTCATCTACTAAATACCTTGCAAAAACGGTGACAAACAGGCAGAAAACTAGCCACCAGGATACATGAACATCAACCAGCCACAAAACAACGAGACCCACTCTCACTAGTATCCTTACATATGGATGAGGAAGGACACCACTTCAACTGGGACAACACATCCATCCTAGGACAAGCCAAACAGAGACATGCACGAGAATTCCTAGAAGTATGGCATTCCAACTAGAACTCTGTCAACAAACACATTGACTTGGACCCCATTTATCACCATTTGAGAAAAAGAAACAGGACATAACATTACCATAGGAAATGATGTCACTACAGGAAATGACATCACCAACTCCAGGAAACTCAAACATGTAAATAGAAAGTGGGCTACGTCACCAGTGCTTCATTCGGAGGCTCGCTGAAGATGTTACCTAGTATGGTGACGAAATGTCTGAAAACTAGCCTTGTAGCGAGCAAACTTACATCCAGAACCTCAACCTGATCTACAAATCTTCTCAAAATTCGCTATCCCTAAAATGCTCACCCATTGAAACTTCATTCACTTGGCTGGCTGTGTTCCCTGGGATTAAGTCTGGCACTGTCATCCCTAGTTGGACTATCTGTACTAATGCAAAATGCTCTCCTGGAGGCATTTTAAAAATTCTACTCTGTCTAATCTTTTCTCACTAGGGTGATCTCAGTTACTGTTAAAAAGTTGAAGTCTGCTGCAACTATAACCCTTTTCCTCTCGCGCCTTTCTCTAATATGCCCTACATATCTGCTCTTCCATCTTACTGTTACTGTTGGGAGACCTGTTGTATAATCCCAGGAGGGCAGTCACCCTCTTTTTATTTCTCAGGTCACCCTCTTTTTATTTCTCAGCTCCATCCAGATGGCCTTCTAGGATGTCTGCCGTTATGACTGCAGTGCTGATTTCCTTTATCAATAATGCAATTCATCCACCCGTACTCTCTCCTTCCCTCCACCCAAATTGTGCCTGAAACTCCTATATGCTGGAATGTTGAGCTGCCAGTCCTGTCTGTCCTTCAATTATGTCTGTGATTGTAGCAATATAATTTACCCACATGCTGATCTATGCTCTAAGTTCATCAACCACAATCCGTCAAGCTGCTTGCATTAAAATAGATACAATTTAACTTTCTAGACAGTCCATGTCCTGACCATGTCTTCTCTGCCTCCTGGATTGTCCTATATCTGATTGAACCTTGTTACTGATTTTTGCACCTACTCTGTGCCTCACCCCTACCAAATTAGTTTGAAACCTCCCCAACAGCACCAGCGAAGCTCTCAGCAAGGATATCTGTCCTGTTCAGGTGCAACCCATTCAGTTTGTACATGTCTATCCTGCCCCCAGAAGCTGCCCCAATGATACAGAGATATTCAAATAGGTCTATCTGAGAGGGTCTCCTGCACTGTGTGCTCACACTTACTAGTCTTTTTGATGGTCACCCAGTGCTTTTCTGCCTGTGTAGCCCTGATGGTGTGACCAGCTTGCGAAATACACTATCCACAATATCCTCAGCATCATAGATGTTTTAAAGTGAGTCTATCCACAGCTCGAGCTCCTTCATGCAATCAGGAGCTGCACATCTTCTGCATAAATGGTCCCTGATTTCCCACTTGTTACACGAAGCAGAGTTCTCCTGCCAATTTTGAAGCTAATGCTGACCTTAACGGGTTCATTTTTCCCCCTTTCTAGTAAAATTGGAGAAGAACAGTCACCTGAAGATGCCGAAGATGGTCCTCCAGAACTGTTGGTAAGCATGCATTATAAATTTAGTCAATTAATCTTCCTCCTTTTCACTTCTGATTTTCCTCAATGACTTGTTTAAGAGCGAAGTCCCTTAGGTGGCTATATACATTTGAAGTGTTACCTGAAGTTACTTGTGTGTGTGCAAACCCAGAGAATCCGGCAGTCTGAACTTAGGAGACATGAACTGAAATGTTCTTCAGTGTGATTAGTAAGCTATCTCAATTGGTACCTCTTACGGCCATTTTATTTTCCTTGTTGAATGTTGCTGTCACCATCTTCAGTCTTTAACTTCTCCATCTTCCTTGTCGAGAACAGCTAACTTGGTGTTGACTGGAGGACCTAACTTGGGACCTTCCTTGTCTATCATTGTTTGTATTCAGGATTCTGGTCATTAATGAACCCACTCACAGTTGCCATAAGACAGATAATTCCTGGATCTTTCTCTACTGTTGAGAATTCCAGTATGCTTGATTACCAGCAGAATGCATCAAACAATACAGAATTCTTATGTATGAAGTTGATTTTATTCTGATTTGAAATAAATCCTGTGAGGAAAGTGGATCCTTTACTGCTACTTACAGTTTGAAAGTATTATATGATATGAAACTCTGCAACCACATTTAGATTTTTGAAGCATTTGGTATTAATTCATTGTGGCATGTAAGGGCAAATTGAATAATTTAACAGAATTGTAAAATGGTTGTAACATAGGAGACCTTTTAATCCAACAGGTCTGCGCTGACTCTGAAAGGGTGCACCGTTACCTCCATGTATACTCCTACATCTTATTCAGAAATGTTCCCTTACTATCCTGAAGAGCATTGCTCATAAGGTTATTTAACTTAGTACAAATACATGACAGCATTTCACATGTAATTTATTCCCCTTTCTTACAGCTCAAAATTCATTCTCGCTTTTCATTTGGAATTTTGCCTACAATTGTGGACCTTGGTGCTCTTTAGAGTTCAAATGTAATGTGAAATATTTTTTTGTATTTTGTTAAAATTCAAGTGATGGGAGGACAATAGTTACAGTTTAGATGTGCTTTTCCTTCACAACAGTGGGAATACTACAAGAATTTTGTTTTAAACGTGTGGCATGATTGTGTCACTGGCTAGGCCAATATTTATTACTCTTCCTTAATTGTCCAGAAGGCAGTTGAGATATTCACATTGCTGTGTGCCAGGAGTCACGTGCAGGCTAGACCAGGTAAGGTTAGCAGTTTCCTTCCTTAAAGGGTATTAGTGAACCAGGTGGGTTTTTCCAACAATCAACAATGGTTTCATGGTCATCATTAGGCCTCTCAATTCCAGATCTATTTATTGAATTCAAATTCCATTATCTGCTGGGCAGGATTCGAACTTGGGTCCCAAGAAAGTTAGCTGGATTTCTGGATTAACAGTTGAGAATGGGGTGCTGGAAAAGCACAGCTGGTCAGGCAGCATCCGAGGAGCAGGAGAATCCACGTTTCGGGCAAGAGCCCTTCATTAAGAATGAGGCTTGTGAGCCGAGGGATGAATGGGGGTGGGGGTGGGGGTGAGGTAGCTCAGAGTGCAATAGATAGACAGAGGTGGGGGTAATGGTGATAGGTCGAGAGGAGGGTGGAATGGATAGGTGGGTAAGAAGATGGACAGGTAGGACAGTTCATGAGGGCGGTGCCAAGTTGGAAGGTTGGAACTTGGATAAGGTGAAGGAAGGGGGAATGAGGAAACTGGTGAAATCCACATTGATGCCCATGGAAGGAAATTCAGGGCTTTGAGAACTGGAAGAAATATGGTGAATCTACTAATTTAGATAGTTGAAGCAGAAAAATTCAGATTCATACAGCTTTGGCCCATTTTGAGTCTGCACCGACATAACTACCACTAAAGGTATGCTTGTCCCATATCCTTGAATGCTATGATGATTGAAGTGCTCATTCAAATATTTTTTAAAGGTTGTAAGACTTCTGACCTCCACTACCTTCCCAAACAATGCATTCCAGATTCTGACCACCCACTGAGTGAAAACATTTTTTCCCAAATCACATCTGAATCTCACTGCCTTTTAACATAAACCTATTCCCTGTCATGATTGATTGCTCAACCAAGGGAACAGCTGCTCCTTATTTACCCTGTCCATACCGCTCATAAACTTATACACCTTAATCATGTCCCCCTTCAATCTTCCCTGCTCTAGGAAAAACGATAAAGCATATCAGTCTTCCTGTGGCTCAATTTCTCCATCCCAGGCACATCCTGGTGAACTTCCTCTCTATCCCCTCTGCTGCTATCATATCCTTTCTGTGGGGAGGTGACCAGAACTGCACACAGTATTCCAGCTATGGCCTGACCAATGCTCTGTACAGCTACAACATTACCTCTTTGCTCTTATACTCTTAAGGTATGACTGACGATGCATGGATAATGTGAATACATTCAGTCTTTTTCCCAGGGTTGGAGAATAGAGGGCATCAATTTAAGGTTAATGGGGAAAGAGTAAAAGGGAACCTGAGGGACAGCTTTTTTACACACAGGGTGATATACGTATGGAATGAGATGCCAGTGGAAGTGGTTGAGGCAAGTACAACATTTAAAAGGCATTTGGACAAATGCATGGATGGGATAAGTATTAGAAGGATATTGACCAAGTGCAGGGAAATGGGGTTAGCTTGGGCAGCATGGACCAGTTTGGGCCACAGGGCCTGTCTCCACATTGTAGGACTCTGACTCGAAGTGTCCCATGTACTACTTTAACTATCTTATTCAGGTGCTCTGCTGACTTTGGGATCTGTGATTAATTACCCCAAAATCTCTGTGTTCCTCTAAGCTATCCAGTGTCCTGCCATTCATTTAAATACACCCTCATTTTGTTTGTTCTTCCAACGTGCATCACCTTGCCCTTATCAGGGTTAAATACCATCTGCTATTGGTCTGTCCATCTGACCAACCCATCTATATTTTCCTGTAATCTCCAATCATTGCTATTAACCACCCCAACCAATCTTGGACTTACCTGCAAATTTGCTTAACATTCCCCCCATATTTTCATCTGTATCATTTATGTATATAGCAAACAATGGGTCCCAGTACTGATCCTTGTCGTACACTGCTGAACACCAGCCTCCAGTCACTCTCAGCCTTCTAACATTACCTTTTGTGTCCTATTATAAAGCCAGTTCTGATCCATTGTACCAAGTTTCTTTTGAATTTCATGTGCTTTAACCTTCTCAATAAGTCACCCTTGCGGCACCTTGTCAAAAGTTTTCCTGAACTTCATAAAAACTACATCAACTGAACTTTCCTCATCCACAGGGATTTTAAAAAACCTGCTGGTGCTGGAATCCAAAGTACACAAACAAGAGGCTGGAAGATCACAGCAAGCCAGGCAGCATCAGGAGGTGGAGAAGTTGACATTTCTGGTCGAGACCCTTCATCGGCCGTAATAAATTCTAATAAATTTGTGAGGCATGACTTCCCTCTGACAAAACCATGATGATTATCTTTAATTAACTCATGCCTTTCCAAGTGGGTGTTAATTTCCTCTGTCAGAATTTTCTCTAATAGGTTCCCTGTCACTGATGTGAGACCCACTGGTCTGTGATTTCCTAGTTCATCTCTACCAATCTTCTTAAAATGTGGAACCATATTAACTATCCTCAAATCTTCTTGTCTGCGTGCAACTCCCGACACATACAATTTGTGTCAGCATCCCTGCAATTTCCTGGCTCACCTTTTCACAGCAGCCTGAGATACAATTCATCTGGGCCAGAGGTATCCTTTGTTTTTAAGTCTCTCAAAGCCTCCAAAAACCTCCCCATTTCCTATGGCAAAATGTGCAAGTTCCTCAGTCCTTTTTCCTGAATTCCCTACCCATATTCTCCTTTTCCAGAGTGAAGGCTGAAGAGAAGTATCCATTCAACACTCTACCAATATCATGTGGTTTCTCTTTCACATTGGCCTCTTGGTCCATAATGGGCCCAACTCTTTCCCTGGTTAACTTCTTTCCTTTTAATGTATTTATAATCCTGTTTGTATTTCAGTTTATTCATGGTGGTCACACAGCTAAGATCTCAGACTTTTCTTGGAATCCAAATGAACCATGGGTAATTTGCTCTGTATCTGAAGACAATATCATGCAAGTTTGGCAGATGGTGAGTCCTGATGCATTACTATGTATTTATATTTTTCTCTTTGACAATTGAAAGCATTTCCATGTGAGTGGTAGATTGTGTTTATTGGCATAAGTGTTTAGGCAGCTCAGCTAATACACTTTACTGGTTATATTTAATGTATTCAAGATACAGTGAAATTATTGATCTTTGCATAATCCAAAATGCATGGCATGAGTTGCATGTGTATGTTGATGACGCCTATCTCTACTTCAACATCACCTCTGACTCTCCATTTTTGCTAAATATTAGACTGCTAATACTGGGGGTTTTGCTGGATGAGCAGAAATTTTCCTGTTAGTTAAATATTGTTGTGGTTCTATTCGCCGAGCTGGAAATTTTTGTTGCAAACGTTTCGTCCCCTGTCTAGGTGACATCCTCAGTGCTTGGGAGCCTCCTGTGAAGCGCTTCTGTGGTGTTTCCTCCGGCATTTATAGTGGCCTGTCCCTGCCGCTTCCGGTTGTCAGTTTCAGCTGTCCGCTGTAGTGGCCGGTATATTGGGTCCAGGTCTATGTGTTTGTTGATGGAGTTTGTGGATGAGTGCCATGCTTCTAGGAATTCCCTGGCTGTTCTTTGTTTGGCTTGCCCTATAATGGTAGTGTTGTCCCAGTCGAATTCATGTTGCTTGTTGTCTGCGTGTGTGGCTACTAAGGATAGCTGGTCGTGGCGTTTTGTGGCTAGTTGATGTTCGTGGATGCGGATCGTTAGCTGTCTTCCTGTTTGTTCTATATAGTGTTTTGTGCAGTCCTTGCATGGGACTTTGTACACTACATTAGTTAAATATTGCAATGGTTTAAGCCACCGCCTTAAAACCCTTCCTGAAATTATGTTCTCAAACTACCAACTACATCCCTTTTCCTGACAACTGAGACTAAACTTGGCTATTAGTACATTTGATGTCATATTTGACCCCAAGATGAGCTTTCAACATTATATTAATCATCACCTAAGAATATCTATTTCTACCTCCATAACTTTGCCCTATCTCAGTTCATCTATTGCTGAACTCCTTGCCAATTCCTTTGTTAATTTGTGATTTAAGGTTCATAAAATTATTGCTTGCGCTCTAAAGTGGAGGAATCATATATAGCCATAAGTTTGATCTGTATTACTATATGCCTGGTTCTGATAAAACAATAGTTCTGTTCTCATGCGATCTCGTGTTATAAGAAAAGCACGCAATAGCCCCTCCATTTAAACTAATGGGGTGGAATCATCTATAGCCAGTACAGGTAATGAAAGTTTGTCGTCTTCGAATAACACTCTAAATTCTTCAATGAGATTTAAGCCACTTCGTGTTGAAGAAACACTGGTTATAGCAGATCCAACTGAATTGTTTTAAGGCTTTTAGATTCATTTTAAATTTGTTCTGAGTTATGCGGGGATGTTTGGAGGTTTGCTTATATTTTTAAATTAGTCTTTTCTACTCCACCTCTATTAGCTGTTCCTCTAAGGGTTTGAGGGGAGGCTATGGTGACTGATGTCCAGTATCTCAAAGACAGAAATGTCAAGAAGCAGTCAGGCAATGTGCTGGTTAATTTGGAAAGTAAAGGTCTGTAGCAGCAGAAGTGCTGATGGGTTAGCTGTCTCCATAACGGAACAGAAGGAGAAGTCCTGAGTGCCTTAGAAGAACCATAGGTGTGTTGAAGATGAGGTTACTGGACCAGTAGGTGAGCTGTGAAAAAGATGTTGTCTCATTGAAATAGCCACTGAGTGAATGTGAAAAAAAAACATCTGCAACCATGCCAAAGGAGGTTTAAGTAGAGACAAGCGAACTATCAGAGCATATAAGGATTGAATCTTTATTTCTGATGTTTGTAATTAGAAGACTTCATATAGTCCTTTTATAGTGTAACAGATTTTGTTTTCTCTTCCTGTGTCATAAATTTGGATGTTTTGCTACAAGTATATTGGTAATCTCTTCTGAATATGTTCAATGACTGACCACTATGGTGAAATTAGAATTGTTGTCTGTTGACCCAGCTTTCATACTAGGATCTGATTTGTCTCATATCATTGTCAGCTGAGACCATAACAATCTTAATCTTTGTTACTCTGCCCACTGGCCTCCTTTTGTTTGACTGAGAGCCAATGTCCTTTAATTTGGAAATTCTCCATATGTTTAAATCTCTCCCTAGTATTACCCTAAACCCTATACTACTTTTGCCTCCCTTTAAGATATCTTAAAGGCTTTTGGCCATCTCAGGTTTGGTGTCCTTAATTTTAGTGAATTTTGCAACACTTGTGAGACACCTGAGCATATTTTTATTACAACAAATATTTGTTGTTGTGCAATACTTCAATTTAATACCGGTAGGCACAACACTTGAATGCACACAATTGCAATGTGTTTTGGCTATATAAGCTTAAAAGTTTGTATGTGTTTGACCTCAGTGTCATTACATATACAGCAAATGTTCTTAAATTTCATTTGGTTGTAATTAAGATATTTTAAAATTATAACCTGGCATATATTCAGGCTTTCAGCCCCTGAATTGATAACCGGATGAAACATACATTTGAAATAGTTATTTGCAGAATTTTAATACATAATTTGGACAATTACATAGAAAGGGATGAGAAGGACATAGGCTAAGTGCAGGGAAATGGGGTTAGTGTGGACAGGCATTTTGATCGGCTTGGGCCAAAGGGCCTGTCTCTATGCTGTAGGACTCTATGACTCTATAATAGGAAATGGTCAAAGTTCAAGTCTGATTGTACTTTTTGCTGCTTAGGTAACAAAAACTTAAGTTTAATCTTTCTCTGTTCTGCATTTATGTTCTTATGGTCTGAGTTGTACAGTTTCTGAACAAATGATAGCTGAAATATAACATTGGGAAGTTCGCATTTTAAAAAAATTTTGTTTTGTTTATTTGTTTTTTAATTTCCATTTTAAAAAATGGAAAAATGTGTTCGCAATCTTGTTTTTTTTTAACCTCCAACTGAGTTCTTCACTGGAAGACATTGTTTACAGCACCGTTTAACTGTAATCCTGGGTGTGATTTGTCAGCACGCACCAGGAATCAAATGTGGCTTTTATAACACTGGAGGAACTGTTGTTGAAGGATCCAATTACTATTTTTCTAATACTTCAGTTCTTGATGCAGAGTAGAAATGGAGTGGTCTAAAATGTTTGCTATTCTAACAATATTTTTAACAAGACTGTAACTTCAACGAACAGCTATTCTATAAATTTTACTACTGCTTTAATTTTTAATTACCTTGATTTTTTTTTCAGGCTGAAAATATTTACAATGATGAAGATCCTGAGGGAGCTCCTGATCCGGAAGGTCAAGGCTCATAGTTGATTCTAGTTTTCAATCATTCTTTTTCTACACAAACATGAAATTCTGCTAATGCTGTTTTGGGAGAGCTGGTTGGTGTAAAACCACCACCTCCTACTGAGAGAGTTTGGATAAAATGTGTGTCCTCCAGAAAGGACGTAAAAGTTTTTATGATTGCCTGTTCCCCATATGTGCCAGTCAGAGTATTGTACTGATATGTCTGCATTCCTTCAAAAGCAAAATATTCTGGATGCTGGAAATCTGAAATAAGAACAGTGCTGAAAATGTAGCACCTGTGGAGAGAAAAACAATTAACATTTCTGGTGTGTCTGTCACCTTTCTTTACAATGGTTCTGATCAGTTTTCACAGGGCTTAAGTTAACAATGAGCTGGCTGTGCCCCTCCGCTGGGTGTGTTTTTGATAGGTGGGCATGGTGAGCCCACAATATTCCACGCAGCACCAAACTCTTGCCCTCAATGTGCGTCAAAATTAGCAGCCTAACCATCATATGTAATAATTGAGTCATTCAAGCTTGGTAAAAGCTTTAAAGCAAAATATCGTGGACACCTGAAATCTGAAACAAACACAAAAAATGCTGGAGAAACACGGTCGGTCTGGTAACATTTGTGGGGAAACCAACAGAGTTGATGTTTTTGAGTCCAGGATGACCGTTCAGGAAAGTCTTGCAGAGTCATCGTGGACTCAAAAATGTTAACTTGGTTTCTGTCTCCACAGATGCTGCCAGACCTGTTGAGTTTCTCCAGCGTTCTGCATGTTGGTTTAAAAACTCAAGTGACCAACTAATGCTAGAGACATAAAACTGCAGATACTGGAATCCAACGTAGGCAAACAGGAAGCTGGAAGAACAAAGTTCTTCTATAACACGATGAGTTCTTGTGCAACCCCATATAGAACAATTGTGTTTTAGAAATAGTGCTTAATGTGTTGGTGAAACAGCGTTACAGCCAACACAAGTTTTAAAGTTTGCGCTGTAGAAACAGTGCCCAATTTGTCAATCACGCTACAGCAAATTTCTGTTAATGAAACATGCATTATAGCAGAATGACCTGTAATATATTGCAGAATGTAGTTGATATGGGCAATTGGCAAAATGTGGACAGTCTTTTAAAGCAGATTCCAAAATTGTCGGAGCATCCCCTCTGGAGATTGTGCAATGTTACTTCCCTGGACTTCCAGGATCCATGTTGAGTTCCTCATGGGCCAGCTAGTAGTCTCCCCAATGAGTTCATGGTACTGCTGCAGCTCCTGAAAGTAGGGTGTCCTTTTCATTGAGGGGCACATGTCCCGCAATCAGACCGTAGAGTGAGCCTGCAGCATGCTCTGGCTGCTAAGGCAGGCTTCTTTCTGGCTCATTGGCTCACTACCGACCTTTCCTTTTTTTTTTGGAGGATGGGGAGTGGCAGTAGTCAGCTCACTCCACGCTATCAGCCCTATGTTTTTCATTGCACAGATGTTGCCTGACTTGGATGTTTTCAGCATTTTCTGATTTTATGCCTGCATTTCTATTTTGCTAATAGAACATAAGCAGTTTGATATCCTATCGCGTACCTTGCATATTTAAAGCTTGCCCCGACTATCTGGATGCTGCAGTGTGTTGTGTTTATTGTTTCTTTTTGAGATACGAGTCAGTTAAACCAATTGAATATTCTCTATGAGAGGGTCTTGCTAAACAAGTGTATTGCTCCCAATAAAATGGATGTTTTTCTACACAATATTAAATGTGAATTTCTTTACCTGTCTTTTGTTAAATTGCCTTTCTCTGGTTCATAAATTACTGCAGTCTGCCAGAATACAAGAGGTGCGCAACTCTAGTTTAAAAAAAAATCCTCTTTACTCAGTTTTTAATAATTGGGTCTGTTACCCTGAGACTATGCCCCCTAGTTGTAGACTGTCCAGTTAGTGGAAGCAACTTCTCAACATCTTCCATGCAAAGTCCACTCGAGTTTTATTTCAATGCAATCACTCTCATTCATCTAAACCTCAAACGTTAAGCTCACTCTGAAGGATCTCCTCAAAGGGACAGTCCTTGATTACAGCAGTCACTATTTTGAGACTTTGTAGCGCTTCCTCCAAGGCAAGTATTCCATTCTTGAATAAGGAATCTGAGATTCTGTGTAGTACTCCAGTGTGGTTCTCAGCAAAGCTCTGTGCGATTATAAATCTGAATTCTTGTATTCCTAAATGTTATCTTTGTTTCTTGTACAAGGATGCTCAAATCTCCCAAAACACCAACATTTATTTTTCAACATTTTACTGTTTTTCCTACCAGAGTAAATAACTTCATGCTCCCCATATTATATTCCAGCTGCCATCTTATTGCTCACTCAGTAACCAATCAATGTTTTCTTGCAGCCTTTGTGTCCCCTCAACATGTACCCACATGGCATTAATTCATTTACAGGAAATGTGTTGCTGGAAAAGCGCAGCAGGTCAGGCAGCATCCAGGGAACAGGAGAATCG
>NC_057738.1:48243606-48257494 GCF_004010195.1 Chiloscyllium plagiosum
TGCTGCCTGACCTGCTGCGCTTTTCCAGCAACACATTTCCAGCTCTGATCTCCAGCATCTGCAGACCTCACTTTCTCCTCAATTAATTCATTTAACAAAGTTAGATTACTCTGGTCCTTTCATATTAAGTGATTAATATAGATTTTAAATAGCTGAGGTCATAGAACTGATGCTTGCAACATTCCATTTAAATGCTTCCAACTTGGACTTCTCAATTTATTAACCATTAACCAATCTTTAGTACATTCATATTAACCCAGCCCCATGAGCTATTTGCCTCATGTAATGTTTTAATGTGGTACTTCGTATTAAATATCATCTGGAAATCTAAATATAAGGAGTAATTCCTGTTTTTGTATCCCACTAGTTACGTCCACAAAAACTAATATTGTCGGATAGTATTTTCTTTTCATAAACTTCATTCTGTCTTGTCAACACATTCCTAATAATACATTCCAGAACTTAACACAGTGGAAGGTTAACTGATCAGTTGGGGCTTCTCTTTTCAATCCTGGGATCCTTTGGAAAACTTAACCTACCACAAATGAATTTGGTAATTAAAAATACAGATTGCTGTCTACTTTTTCCCTATTTGATCCTTACAGCAAAATGCACTCTCAATACTGTGTTCTGAAGAAGGTTCACTGGACTTGAAATGTTAAGAATCTTAGAGTTCTACAATGTGGGAGCAGGCCATTTTGCCCATTGAGTCCACACCGACCCCTCAGAAGAGCATCCCATCTAGAATCCCCCCCCTTATCCCTATAACCCTGCATTTTCCATGGCTTATCCACCTAGCCTGCACACTGGGCAATTTAGCATGGCCAATCCACAAAACCTGTGCATCTATAGACTGTAGTAGGATACGAGCACCCAGAGGAAACCTACCCAGGCATAGAGAGAATGTTTGTATGGAGTTTACACAGTCATCCAAGGGTGGAATTGAACCCAGGTTCTTGGTGCTGAGATGCAGCCGGGCTAACCACTGAGCTATCGTGTTGCTATTAACTCTGCTTTCTGTCCACAGATGCTGCCAGACCTGCTGAGTTTCTTGAGCAATATCTTTTTGTTTCACTAAACAAATCCATTACCTGCAGCCATCTCTTTTGGAAGCTTAGCAGGTAGTTTGCATGGATCCAGAGAATGTCAGAGTTTTGTCAGTTATAACTGCACAAAAGGTTATTTGGCTCAATTTGCATTGATTAGAAGCAAATCACATTAGGCTGTTGTAGTTCATACTCATTCACTATATAAAGAAAATCCAAAAGTCTGCTCTGCCATTTGATGAGATCATACCTGAATGTACTTAATGCTGTTTCCCTTGCATGATGCCAGTACCCTTCAAGTTTTAAGATGCGGGCATTTAATCTCCATTTAAAGTATCAATTGAGCCTCTACAAAAGATGTCCACAGCCTATAAAGGAGCAAATCCCTCCTGATCTCAGGCCTAAAATGGTCTTCCCCTTCTTCTGGGTCTCTTCCCCACCACTTAACACGCACCTACCCACCCAGGGGAAGCATCCTTCCTGTGTTTTTCCTTGCAGAATTTTGTATTCTTGAATGAGATCATTCTTTAAAGCATGTCAAAACGTTGGATTGTTTTCTCCTTACCTGATCCCAAAGGGATATTGATGCTTGGCATCATTTTTGAACCTTACCAAAATTGGTCCCCTCAAGCTTGAACAGGCTATCTAATATCAAAGTATCAATCAACACTCAATCCAATCAGAAATCTAGCACCTATCCACATGAGACGCAATTAATCAAGCAGTACATCTCGTAATGATGCAGCAATACTGCCGGACTTTCCCTGTTGTAGCGTAGGAGCACCCAATGGTGCAAATGAGATGTATGCAAATTTGGCATACATTATTGATCTCAACTGTATATTGGAGATTGGGTTAGCGCATTAAAGTCCCAGTGTGCTGGGCTGTTTGGTGTTTAGATGCAGGTTTCAGCTTTGAACAATTGCTTAGTTGCTTTAGTTGATGTATGTTTTGTTACGTTATGTATCAGATGAAATTGAGCATTGATCTGGTACAAAAGCTTATTTCAATATCTGGACTAAATGGTTGTGTAGGATATTTAATGTTGATTATAGCTAAACCAAATTAAATCAATTGAAATGTTAATATCTTCAGAAGGGAATTTGCATGGGTTAGAAGCAAATCACATTTTCCTCTTGTAGTTCGTGCTGATAAAAATATTTTAAAAATCTGCCTGATTCTAAACTAATCTATATATTAATTCCATCTACTACCTCATTAGGCCTACCAAAGATGCATCAATTTCAGACTGGGCATTTTCAATTAACTTGACCAGAACCGCTTTTGGGAGTGAGTACCTGATTTTTCATTTGTCATCAGCGTTTTCAAACATTTCTCATGCAGTACCTAACTATTTAAGGTTATAGGAGAAAGTGAGGGCTGCAGATGCTGGAGATCAGAGCTGAAAATGTGTTGCTGGAAAAGCGCAGCAGGTCAGGCAGCATCCAAGGAACAGGAGAATCGATGTTTCGGGCATAAGCCCTTCTTCAGGAATTCCTGAAGAAGGGCTTATGCCCGAAACGTCGATTCTCCTGTTCCTTGGATGCTGCCTGACTTGCTGCACTTTTCCAGCAACACATTTTCAGCTATTTAAAGTTATACCACTGTATCCTGAACTCTGTTTGCCAGGGACTATTAATTTATTTTATTGACATTGTCAACTTTAATCATCTCAAACACCTCCATTTGATTCATCCTTAAACTTCTATAATCAAAGTAATAGAGTAATTGAGATGTACAACATGGAAACAGACCCTTCGGTCCAACTTGTCCGTCCTTACCCGATATCCTAAATTAATCCAGTTCCATTTGCCTCTTAAGTCCTTCCTTTTCATATATTCATCTCATTACCTTTTAAATGTGTGATTGTACCAGCCTCCACCTCTTTCTCTGGCAGCCAGAATTGAGAACTATCCAAAGAAGGGAAAAAAGTTACAGCTACAAGGAAAAGGTTGGGACAAGCTGATTTGCTCTTATTGAGGACCAACACAGATTTGATTTGCCAAATGGCCTCTGTTTTTAATCATTCTATTATTGTAGAAGACCAATTTTTCCAAGTATTGTGTTGCACACTGTGATTTTGTATTGTAATGTCTCTCAAGCTTCATACCAAAACAAACAAAGACATGAAGCAAGGCTCGTTCTTATAATGACACTACATTTTAATCAACTGTTTCGGTGTTTGATCTACACATTCAGTAATTATTTCATTAAGGGACTTAACCATACAACAACAAAAACTGTAATCTTACACTGCAAGATAAAATAACCAATATAAATGATTGTCAAAAAGCAAACGCAAAACAAATGCTTACCAGGATAAATATGACAAACAGCAAAAGTGAGCAAAAACATCCTGAATGTAATCAGTTATATATGAACGTGAAACTACGTTGTTGATCCATGAGCAGCATACATATATTTTCCATGATCAGGAAGAAAAGAATGTGAACGTGGGCAAATATAACTTAAGACACTTAAATACTTTCATGCACTGTCCCTTGAGGGTGGCATGGTGGCTCAGTGGGTAGCACTGCTGCCTCACAGTGCCAGGGACCCAGGTTTGATTCTAGCCTCAGGCGACTACTTGTGTGGAGTTTGCACATTCTCCCCTTGTCTGCGTGGGTTTCCTCTGGGTGATCCGGTTTCCTCCCACAGTCCAAAGATGTGCAGGTCAGGTGAATTGGCCATGCTAAATTGCCCATAGTGTTAGGTGCATGAGTCAGAGGGAAATAGGTCTGGGGCGGTTAGTCTTCGAAGGGTCAGTGTGGGATATGTTGGGGCAAAGGATCTGTATCCACACTGTAGGGAATCTAATCTAAAATAACTTCACTATGTCCTAAACAATTTGCAACATGAAGCAGTGAACCCATTGTACACTTCAGGCTATATTGAACTCATTGTAATTTAGTCCACATTTTGAAATAAAGTTATCACCATGACCACCTGCAATTGGTGAATGATCCCGATAAAATTAATCCACTGCTCAGCTTAATCCTTTACAAACTTACAAGGCTTATCGGTGATAACATGGTTTTGTGCAGGGAAGGTCATGTCTTACAAATCTAATAGAATTCTTCAGAGGTGACAAAGTTGATTGATGAGGGAAGGGATGTAGATGTCATATACCGAAGGGGTGATTTTGCTGGTTAGTCAGAAATACCTAAACCCTTTTCATAGTCAGCTCTACTGCAAATAGATGCTTTAAAAATAATTTTTATTTCAATCTGAAAGAAAACAAGTTAGCAAAAGCCTATACATCTCCAACTCTCTCGTTTTTCCTGTATCAATTCTTTAACTTGTGGCCTGTATAATGGACTGAGGACATGAAGAGAAATCCCAAAGAAAATTGTTCTATATTTCTGTTTATGTTATAGACAATAGGTGCAGGGGTAGGCCATTCAGTTCTTTGAGCCAGCACCAGCATTCATTATGATCATGGCTGATCATCCAAATCAGTATCCTTTCCTGCCTTATCCCCATAACCCTTGATTCCACTATCTTTAAGAGCTCTATCCATCTCTTTCTTGAAAGTATCCAAAGTCTTGGTCTCCACTGCCTTCTGGGGCAAAGCATTCCATATATGTTAAAAATTGACAATCTTTGCTGGATTTCTTAAACAGCTGAGGCAACTATATGATCAAATTTCCAGAAGCTTCTGAGCTCCCTACATTGTGTAGCTAAAGCTGACACAAAGGTCTTGGTTCACTCTAGATAAGGAAAGCTTCAGAACCCATTATATTGAATGAGGTGCTAGTAATTGGCAGTAGCTCTTCACCTGCAATGGAAATCTGGACAGGTAAAGTGTTGCTTCATGACTTTCTACTTTGCTCAAGGTGGGTCCTCAGCCCCTGAAAGCCTTGTCTTTGTCACATGACTGACATTGGAGTTTAAGTTGTAATATACAAACCTGAGATTCTAGGTTGCTTGCTGTTTGACTCCTGACGAAAAGCAAGACTCCAGACTGATTTGGTATTCTTACTTGGACTCTTTATCTTTGATTTCAAGTTACTGGATGGGAAGAGGCCTGCACAACTAAAGATGACAAAGCCCAGTTCACCAAAGAAGCTGTTATTATGTACTGATCTCCATGAAGTTATAATTCATGTCAACTGATTTTTAAATACCTATAGATTTACCAAAATTTGTAGTTTCTCACCTACCGGCTATCCTATTGTCTTTAATATCCTGGGAGCTTGTGTGTGTGATCGGTAACAGAGAAATCCCTCCATAATTTAATTGTTTTGTTAATAAAGCCATCTTTGATTGTATGCTAGTAAGAAGGGTAGCAGGGATAATTTGTAATTTCAGACCTGTGAGCTTGACGTTAGTGGTAGGGAAGTTACTGGAGAAGATACAGAGATAGGGTATATACCCATTTGGAAGAAAATGGGCTTATCGGTGATAACATGGTTTTGTGCAGGGAAGGTCATGTCTTACAAATCTAATAGAATTCTTCAGAGGTGACAAAGTTGATTGATGAGGGAAGGGATGTAGATGTCATATACATGGACTTCAGTTAAGCATTTGATAAGGTTCCCCATGAAAGGCTGTTGAAGAAGGTGAAGTCGCATGGGGTCCAGGGTGTTCTAGCTAAATGGATGGAGAACTGTTTGGGCAACAGGAGACAGAATAGTAGTGGAATGGAGCTTCTCAAAATGGAGACCTGTGACCAATGGTGTCCCACAGGAATCCGTGTTGGGTCCATTGTTGTTTGTGATATACATAAATGATTTGGAGGAAGGTGTAGGTTGCCTCATTAGCAAATTTGCAGATGACACGAAGATTGGTGGAGTAGCAGATAGTGAAGGGGACTGTGAGAGAATACAGCAGAATATAGATAGTTTGGAGTATTGGGTAGAGAAATGGCAAATGCTGTTCAATCCAGATAAATGTGAGGTGATGCATTTTGGAAGATGCAATTCCAGAGCAAACTGTACAGTAAATGGAAAAATTCTGGGGAAAATTGATGTGCTGAGAGAACTGGGTGTTCAGGTCCATTTTTCCCTGAAGGTGGCAACGCAGATCAATAAAATGGTCAAGAAGGCATACGGCATGCTTTCCTTCATCGGATGGAGTATTGAGTACAAGAGTTGGCGGGTCATGTTATAGTTGTATAAGACTTTGGTTCAAAGAACAAAGACCAGCCACATTTGGAATACTGCGTACAGTTCTGGTTGCCACGTTAGCAAAAGTATGTAGATTCTTTGGAGAGAGTACAGAAGAGATTCACCAGGATGTTGGCTGGTATGGAGGGTGCTAATGAGGAGAAGTTGAGTAGATTAGGATTATCTTAATTGGAAAGAAGGAGGTTGAGGGGGATCTGATTGAAGCCTACCAAATCATGAGAGGTTTAGACAGGGTGGATAGCAAGAAACTTCTTTTCCCAGAGTGGAGGACTCAATTACTAGTGGTCACAAGTTCAAAGTGAGAGGGGAAAAGTTTAGGGGAGATATACTTGGAAAGTTCTTCACGCAGAGGGTGGTGGGTGCCTGGAATGCGTTACCAGCGGAGGTGGTAGGGACAGGAATTATAGTGTTTTTTAAGCTGTGTCTAGATAGATACGTGAATAGGCAGGGAGCAAAGAGTTACAGATCCTTAGAAAGTAGGCGGCAGATTTGGATAGAAGGTATGATTGGCGCAGGCTTGCATGGCCGAAGGGCCTGTTCCTGTGCTGTAATGTTCTTTGTTTTTTGGGAAAATGGCAGCATTTGGAGAGTATCCATACAACTACTTCAGTGAGGGGCAGTCCTATAAGTGACCCTAATACATATTTCACTATGTAATTCACTTTTATTTCTCAAACCATATTGTTATAAGTTAACAGTTTCTGCTATGTTGCAATACCTTATTATATCATGAAAGCCTACTCTGAAGAATTAGGAGTTGGCAGAAGGTGGGGATGCAAAATAAGGAGTGACTTCTCAGGACCCACGGCAGCAGTGACTTCCAAGAGCCCGCAGTGACACTGAGACTTGAGGTTTTGGGGAGGGAAGCCCAGCTATAGCAATAAGACTTAGATTCAGATGCTTCACCCTTTCTTCTTTGCTCATTTTTATTTTGTTTTTCAGATTTTGTTTTATTTTAATTCTGTTTTTTGTATCTTAGATGATTGTTTTGGTTTTTGTAGCTAAAATGGCTGTTTTCTTAAAATTCGGGTTTTTGTACCTAAGCTGGTGACGTTGTACACTTTTCACTGTATTCCTTTACTTCACTTGAATATATGTGACAATAAAACTTAATTCTACAAAGGAAAAGGAATAAACAATGCCTTACTGTCTCCTGCTTAAGAATTGAAAATTGATTGTACTATACATTCACATCCCTTTTATGGTAGGCTTTTAATCAGGTGACCTTGCATTACCTTTTCTGGCTGAGTTTTTAAAAAAAATTCTCTTGAGATGTTGGTGTCACTGCTGGCCAGCATTTATTGCCTGTTGTCAATCGCCCTTGAGTCTCACTTTGTTTTAAAAAGTTGTGAAGTGCAAGGAAAATAGGCTGGGAATAGGCCATTCAACCTGAAGTCTGTTCTCCCATTTAATGAGATCATGAGGGATGTTGTATCACTTTAAAGATGTTATAAGAACTCATTTGCATATAAGTAAGAGATGCTCTTGAACATAAAGTCTACACAAGTACCTTGACCAATTTATTTGGAAAAATGCATGTGACTAGTATTAAGGATTTTCTTGAAATTTTGAATTCTTCAAATCCAACTTGTTTGAAGATTCTGTAAAAGTTCCAAATTCTGTTAAACATTCCCTGCAAAGGAAAACACATTGTCAAGAAGCTTTTCATATAGAAAGTAGAATTGAATTATCTTCAATGAATCATTTTTTTTCCCCTTCTCAAGGCAAACTGCATTTGTAAAAGCCACGTCTTTATTTTTCTGTATATTTGACTGTGGACTGAAAGGATCAAGCATCTTAAATGATACTATCACCTTCTCACTCACCTTCATCCACTTATCGCTTTCCCAGCTACCTCTCCCCAGTCCCATCCACCTCCCACTTATCCCTCATTCCTGAAGGGCTTATGCCTGAAACATTGATTCTCCTGTCCTCAGATGCTGCCTGACCTGCTGTGCTTTTCCAGCACCGCACCACACCACACCCTGAAAGAGTCAATGACATTTGATAAATGGCTCCAACTAATTATTGAACAGAATTTTTTTGACAGCAATTAAGCACTAAACTGAAATGTTTGTTTCCATTAAGAATGAGTTAAACATATTTCTATATATTTGTTTGTATCAAGAGTGCACTTTTCAATATTGTCATTATCAATAGACTGCTAACTTTATTTCCTGTTAGGGTGCCTTTTGATTACAGCCCATGCTGTAACAGGTGAGTTAACATGGAGATAGTGGCAAAGGGTATGGTTGGAAATGTATGAGTTGGCACCAAGTTGGCACAGCAGCTGTAAATGGGTAATGGATGATTTTTAAAAATTCATTCACTCAATAAAGGCATTTATTGCCTATCCCTAATTACCCAGAGGGCAGTTAAAGGTCAACCCCCTCTCCCCCCACACTGCTGTGGGTCTGGAGCCACATGTAGGTCAGACTGGATAAGGATGGCAGTTTCCTTCCCTAAATGACATTAGCAAATCAGTTTTTCAGACAATCGACAGTGGATTCATGGTCATCATTCCAGATTTTTATTAAATTCAAATTCCACCATCTGTCATGATGTGATTCAAACCCAGGTCCCCAGAACATTACCTGGATCTCCAGATTAACTCCACTAGGTAATTAATAGTGCTAATACCACTAAGCCATTGCCTCCCCTCTGTCACGAGTATATGGGAATGAGGGGCTATGGGAGACTGGTAGAGTGACATGGTAGGAAGCATGATGCATGGATATAGGGGCATAATTGGCATGGATGGCGCATGGAGAGTAAAGGGATGAGAGCAGAAGAAACAAGTTCTGTTTCAGTTTTTATTTTGCAACTTTTAACATGGCTGGAGCCTTGAGACTGAGAAAGAGCTCTTTCTCAGTCATCTGACCAGACTTCCAACACACCCTTCCCATATGGTTGAAAACCAGAAGAAATATTGTTTGACTCTGGAGTTTCCTGCTTCTGGGGCTTTTTGAGTTAGTTAGAAGGGAATATCATTAACAAGACTTCCTCCATTAGAGCTCACATTTTGTGTTACTAATCATAGGTTCATAGAGCCCATGAACCCATCAAGTCTGTATCACCAAAGATATTTTAGTGCTTTTTACCAAAACCCTCTGTCTCCTACCACTTATCCAATTTTGGATATGACTTGTCAAGTTATCCTGGATTCCAGCTTAAACCAATTGCTCAAGAACTTCACAGTCCATCTTCTTGAATTCTGTGCTTTCATCCACGACAGATGTGAACTACTCATTTAGCATTCTGCCAATGTCTTTTGGCTTCAAACACAATTTGCTCCCTTGGTCACAACAGGCCCTTCTATTTCCCAGGTTACTGTCTTCCCCTCAATATACTTTTAGAATTTCTTGGGATTCTCCTGTATCTTTCCCATTGGTGTTTTCTTACGTCCCTCTACTCTAAATTGCTATCTTGAACTCCCTTGCACTTTGTATACTCCTTTAGTGCCTTAATTGTTTTGCTTCCTTTGTACCTACTCTCTCTCTTTTCCTTTTTACCTAGCCATGAATATTCCTAAACATCTAGAGTTCTGTGGGCTTGTTGCTCCCACATTTGAACCTAAAGGGAACATGGGCATGTATTCCTCCAAGTGCATTTTTGAATGCCCCTCAATATTCTGCTATAATTTAACCACAAATAGCTGTTCCCAGTCTAGTTTGGCCACATCCTACCTTATTTTAATAAAATCTGCCTTCCCCAATCCAAAGCCCTTTCTTGCAAATCATCTTTTTCCACTTCCATAACAAACTTAAAATGTATGATGGTGTGATCACTAGCACTAAAATGTTCCTCTACTGTCACCTCAAACTTAAGCTTCATCCCCCAGAATTCAGTTCAGCACTACGCTGTCCTTTGTAGGACCATCTACATATTGACAAAGAAAGCTTCCCTATGTACATTACAAAATATTTGCTCCCTCTAAACTCTTTATGAAATTACCCAATATAATCACCCTATTTTTGTTTTTACGCACTTTGAGGAACAGATATGTTGTCAATTCACTAATTGCCTGCTGACTGTTTGGGTTCAAGACTGTGGTGCTGGAAAAGCGCAGCATCCAAGGAGCAGGGGAGTCGATGTTTCGGGCATAAGCCCTTCATCAGGAATGACCTGTGCTTTTCCAGCACCACACTCTCGACTCTCATCTCCAGCATCTGCACTCCCCACTTTCTACTTGCTGACTGGGGACCTATAATATGTTCCTAACAATATGATTGCCCAAATCCTAGCCAAAAGCCTCATTGGATGACTCTTTCAAAATATTATCCCTCTTCACTGCAGTAACTGACTTCTTAATTAATAATGCAACACCACCTCCTCTTTTGCACCTGGCCCGTCCTGTCTGAAGTTCCTGTACCCCAGAATGTTATCTTGCTAGTACTTTAACCGTATTTCTATGATGGCAATAGCATCACATTTATAGTCATAGAGATGTATAGAATGGAAACAGACCCTTCAGTCCAACTCGTCCATGCTGACTAGATATCCAAACCTAGTCTAGTCCGACCTGCCAGCACCTGACCCATATCCCTGTAAACCAGTCCTATTCATATATGCATCCAGATGCCTTTTAAATGTTAAAAATCACACAACACCAGGCTATAGTCCAACAGATTTATTTGGAAGCACTAGCTTTCGGACTGCTGCGCCTTCATCAGGTGGTTGTGTCTGATGACCTGATGAAGGAGCAGCGCTCAAAAACCTAGTGCTTCCAGATAAACCTGTTGGACTATAACCCAGTGTTGTGTGATTTTTAACTTTGTACACCCCAGTTCAACACCACACCTCCAAATTATGACTTTTAAATGTTGCAATTGTACCAGCCTCCACCACTTCCTCTGGCAGCTTATTCCATACATGTACCACCTTCTGTGTGAAAAAGTTGCCCCTTAGGTCTCTTTTATATCTTTTCCCCTCTCACCCTAAACCATGCCCTCTAGTTCTGGATTCCCCCACCACAGGGAAAAGACTTTGTCTATTGATCCTATCTGTGCCCTTTATGATTTTATAAACCTCTAAGGAAACCCCTCTGCCTATGACACTCCAGGGAAAACAGAACCAGCCTATTCAACCTCTCCCTATAGGTATTGAGAGGTATTGGCAACATTCTTTAAATCTTTTCCGAACTCTTTCAAGTTTTACAACATCGTTCCAATAGGAAGGAGATCCGAATTGCACGCAATATTCCAGCAGTGGCCTAACAGCTGGAATATGACCTCCCAACTCCTATACTCAATGCTCTGACCAATAAAGGAAAGCATACCAAATGCCTCCACCATCTTATCTACCTACAACTCTACTTTCAAGGAGCTATGAACCTTCACTCCAAGGTGCCTTAGTTTAGCAACACTCCCTAGGACCTTACCATTAAGTGTATGAGTCCTGCTCTGATTTGCTTTCCAAAATGCAGCATCTCGCGTTTATCTAAATTAAACTCCATCTCCTACTTCACAACCCACTGGCCCATCTGAGGTAACCTTCACTGTCCACTACACCTCCAGCTTTGGTGTCATCTGCAAACTTATTTAGTATACCACCTATGTTCACATCCAAACTATTTATATAAATGATGAAAAGTAGTGGACCCAGACTGATCCTTGGGGCACACTCCACTGGTTACAGGCCTTCAGTCTGTTTTCTATGAGCCAGTTCTATATCTAAATGACAGGTTCTCCCTGTATTCCATGAGATCTGACCTTGCTAACCAGTCTCCCATGGGGAACCTTGTCAAATGCCTTACTGAAGTCCATATAGATCACGTCCACCGCTCTGCCTTCATCAATCCTCTTTGATACTTCTTCAAAAAACTCAATCAAGTTCGTGAGACAGGATTTCCCATGCACAAAGCCACGTTGATGATCCCTCATCAGTCCTTACCTTTCCAAATCCGTGTAAATCCTGTCCCTTCGGGCTCCCTCCAACAACTTGCCCACCACCGACATCAGGCTCACTGGTCTATAGTTCCCTGGCTTGTCCTTACCACCTTTTTTTTCAGTCCCCTAATCTGAGGAGATTCTGAATCTCCTATTTTTTTTCTGTTTGTATTGTTTAATAAAATATTATATAGTTTACAAAACAATTAACATTAACAGCTGTATACAAAGAAACAGCAATTTTACAAGGGAGAGGAATGGCAAAGCCAGGCCCTAAACCCTACCGTTTTCAGGGAAATGAGGACAAACCTCAAATCTCAGTTTCAATCATTGCAAAATAGTAACAATGACAATTTTTCATAAGACAGTGCAATTGCATAAAAAAGTATATATGATACTGACCCCAAGAACCTAGCAAGCCACCCCCCAACCCTCCCTCTCCCTCTCCCTCTCACCTTCCGGCCACTCTAAGGTAGCACGCCCCATGCACCTTTCTGCTCTCGGTCCACCCCATGTCCCTTCCAATTCTCAGTTCATCCTGACACACCTTCCGACCATCTCTAGGGCAGCCTGTCCTGCCTCCCCAACCCCCCAGGACTTACCAGCTTTCTTAAATAGTGGTAACCTCCCATCTTCCAGCACGTCACCTGTGACTATCAACAATACAAATAGCAAGGGGCCCAGCAATTGCTTCCCACAGAGTTCTAGGGTACACCTGATCAGGTCCTGTGGATTTATCCACCTTTATGCGGATTAAGACATCCAGCACTTCCTCCTCAGTAATATGTTACAAAGATGTGGGTGTACCTTTAAGAGAGTGAAGGACTTGGCAAGTACACTGAGTGCTAGAGAATTTACAAAGTAACATGTGATTCAGAACAACACTCGCTGAGTTGCTATGAGACAAAAACATAAATTCGAATTCAGCCTATCAGTTTAAATTATACCCTGAAAAATATCAAATTCCAATCCGATTTAAATTGAGTATATTGACAATCCTAAAAGCCAATGACACAATCTGATGTTTTGGGGGTATAAGACCAGGGAAAATTGAGCAGTTGAGAGGAGAACTGCCAAGCCCAGCATGTAATCAGATTGCTTGAAAATATGATTTGGAAGACTTGAAAATAGCTCTCTTAAAAGTACCTTTTCGATCAGTAACCTGTGACGTAGAAATTCCTAAGAAGAAGATAAAGGAAGATCTGAATAGAAGCATGAAAGCTGCCCAGTTTTGAGATAAGCATGGTTTTGTAAATCTTATTTGGGAGTTTTATCAGACTAGTATAGAAGGGAAGATAAAAGATAGGTTAGAGGAAGCAATTGCCAGAAGAGAGCAAATGATGAGGAAGGCAGAGAGGAGACAGGTGCAAAAGACCCCAGGAGAAGTACCTGTCAGGAACAAGTTGAAGCTTTTGGAAGCAGAGACTGATGACACTACCAGTTCGCAAGGCGGTCACGTTTGTCAATCAAAAGTTGCCGCAGAGGCAGAGCGGAAGAGTCGGGCATCGCACAGAGCCGTGGTAATAGGGGACTCCATCGTGAGAGGAACGGACCGGGGTTTTTGTGGCAGCAGACGGGATTTAAGGATGGTCTATTGCTTTCCTGGTGCTAGGGTGAAGAGCCAGAGGTGGTGGTACATGTTGGCACAAATGATGTGGGGAAGAAGAGGAGGAACATACTACAGCGAGACTTCAGAGAACTAGGAAGAAAGCTGAAAAGCAGGACGTCCAAGGTGGTTATCTCCGGTTTGCTTCCAGTTCCTCGGGCTGGTAAGGCCAGAAACAGGGAGATAATGGACTTGAACGTGTGGCTGGGGAACTGGTGC
>NC_057738.1:48263603-48279782 GCF_004010195.1 Chiloscyllium plagiosum
AACTAGGTTGAGGTGGGGGAAGGGGAAATGAGGAAACTGTTGGAATCCACATTGATGCCCTGGGGTTGAAGTGTTCCGAGGCGGAAGATGAGGCGTTCTTCCTCCAGGCGTCTGGTGGTGGCCTGGGGTTGAAGTGTTCCGAGGTGGAAGATGAGGCGTTCTTCCTCCAGGCGTCTGGTGGTGGCCTGGGGTTGAAGTGTTCCGAGGTGGAAGATGAGGCGTTCTTCCTCCAGGCGTCTGGTGGTGGCCTGGGGTTGAAGTGTTCCGAGGTGGAAGATGAGGCGTTCTTCCTCCAGGCGTCTGGTGGTGGCCTGGGGTTGAAGTGTTCCGAGGTGGAAGATGAGGCGTTCTTCCTCCAGGCGTCTGGTGGTGAGGGAGCGGTGGTGGAGGAGGCCCAGCACCTCCATATCCTTGGCAGAGTGGGAGGGGGAGTTGAAATGTTGAGCCACTGGGAACACTTCAACCCCAGGGCATCAATGTGGATTTTAACAGTTTCCTCATTTCCCCTTCCCCCACCTCATCCTAGCTTCTAACCTCCAGAAACTCGGTCCCCTGACCTGTCCGGACTTGTCCGACCTGCCCAGCTTCTTTTCCACCTATCCACTCCACCCTCTCCTCCCTGACCTATCACGTTCATCTCCTTCCCCACTGACCTATTGTACTCTATGCTACTCTCTCCCCCCCCCCCCCCCCCTCTAGCTTATCTCTCCACGCTTCAGGCTCTCTGCCTTTATTCCTGATGAAGGGCTTTTGCCCGAAACGTCGATTTTGCCTGTCCTCGGATGCTGCCTGAATTGCTGTGCTCTTCCAGCACCACTGATCTAGAATCTGGTTTCCAGCATCTGCAGTCATTGTTTTTACCAGAAGCATATAGACAGTGGTTCAGAAACACAAAGAACCAGGTCAGACTTACGTTGAGTTTGAAAGAATTAAACATTTTGATCGATGAGTGCCTGCTTTCAAGATAGATAGGACATTTGAGGCTCTAAGAGAGATTATTCTGCTGGAAGAGTTTAAAAACTCACTTCCAGAAATGGTAAGAATTCACGTAGAGGAACAGAAAGTTCAGGAACTGACAAATGAATGCGTTGCTGTTGCATATGACAAACTTCTGGCCAGAATTTCATCTTGTGAGGAACAGAGGTTGGGAGAAGGGGAGATCCTACACTACGAGCGCACTGTTAAGATTTTACCACAGGTTAAAGAAGCCCAAGAGGGTGGACAGGAGGTGAAAGGCCTCAGATGGTTTCACTGTAATGGAGTGGGACACAAGAAATTGTGGTTTCAGAAGGGCACTAGGAAAAGGTGGGACACGTAAAGACACAGTGCTAGTTGTTAAAGAAAGGCGCTGTGGGAAGAGATGTGGTAAAAGACGCTAAGCCAATGGCATTAGTGAAGGTAGTAAAGGAGACCCCAAGAAGAGCTGAGGAGAGTGCACAGCCTAGGCAGCGGGTATAGTAGTACCTGATCTCTAAAAAGAATTTGCTTCTGTGGGTAAAGTTTACTCAGAAAGAACAGAGGGAAGTTCTAATTTTGAGAGATACAGGATCTAACCAGTTGCTGATAGTAAGGGATGAGCAAATAATGCACTCTTTCTGATCTGTTATCCATGAGTGTGGTAATTTGTGGGATAGATGGACAGGAATTTAGCATTCCCCTATGTAAAATCAGGTTGGAGTGCCAACTTAAGACTGGAGAAGTTACAGCGGGAGTGTTTGATAAAGTACCAGTTCCAGGAATTCAGGATCCAAGTTGGGAGTGACACCCCTTGTTGTGGGAAGCCCAAGGAAAACCAAGAAATGGAAGAATTAAAACAGAAATATCCTGGTATTTTCCCAGATTGTGTAGTAACCAGATCCTACTATCACAGCACGAAATGGGCATTGGATAGGCATATGGAGGATAGTGGGCTAGTGTAGGTTAGGTGGGCCTGGATCGGCACAACATCGAGGGCCAAAGGGCCTGTACTGTGCTGTATTTTTCTATGTTCTATGAAACGTAAAAAGAAAGATGAAGGGGTTGAGGTTCAGTTAGCGGATACCCTGTTTGATGTAATGGTGCAGGAAAAACCTGAACAGGCAGAGGGTCAGACACAAGTGTTTAGTCCTGAAAGGCTAAGAGACTTGCAACAGCAAGACAATAAAAGATATATATGTGGGTGCATACTCTGAAAAGGAGGCAGAGAATAATCCGGAGGGTTATACCTGAAAGAGAGAATCCTCAGACGGAAATGGAGACCGCGGTAGGTTAATGCAGAGGAGAAATGGGCTGAAGTGCACCAGACTGTGTTGCCGGTAGCATCCAGACAGGAGGTGTTACGGTAGTGCACATGAACTACCTGTTGAATGTCACCTAGGGGTACGAAAGACTCAGGTTAAGGTACAAAAACAATTTTTTGGCCTGGAATGCACAAGGATGTGGTTAACTTTTGCCATACGTATCATACACCCCAAATGGTAAGTAAGTCACAGGCGCTAACAAAACCAGCATCTTTGTTGCCAATTCCCACATTTGAAGAACCTTTCACGCGGGTTATAATTGATCGTGTAGGTCCCCTCCTGAGAACTAAAAATGGTAACTAGTACTTGTTAACCATTATGGTTTCTGGAGATTTCTGGAGGCAATTCCATTACGGAGTATCAAGACAAAAAGGGTGGTAGAGGATTTAGTAGCTTTCTTCACACGGTATGGGCTACCCAGACAGATTCAGTCAGATAAAGGGTCTGATTTTACTGCTAGGCTGTTTAAGGAGGTTATGGATAGCTTAGGTATACAGCACTTTAAATCCAGCGCATATCATCCTGAATCCCAGGGAGCTTTAGAAAGGTGGCATCAGGTCTCGAAGACCCTGTTGAAAGCATACTGTCAGGATTACCCAAAAGATTG
Organism: Chiloscyllium plagiosum; assembly: GCF_004010195.1. Classification (NCBI taxonomy): domain Eukaryota; kingdom Metazoa; phylum Chordata; class Chondrichthyes; order Orectolobiformes; family Hemiscylliidae; genus Chiloscyllium; species Chiloscyllium plagiosum. The sequence goes on from NC_057738.1 coordinate 48,266,490, forward strand.
GGATAAAGATGCCCCAAACAAATCTACTCAGTTTACTCCTTTTGAGTTCAATCATGAAGTAAGAGGCCCTTTGAAATTAATTGAAGAAAAATTGACAGGACCACACTTACATTATATATTGGAGGTGAGGGAGAGACTAAATCTAGTAGATGAGTTAGCTAAACAGCACCTAAAGAGGGCACAATTTAGAATGAAGCAGGTGGCAGATAAAAGCTCTGAGACTCGGATGTTTTCCCAAGAGGATAATGTGTTAGTACTGTTACCACTGATAGGAGGTCCCTTCAAAGCCATGTTTAGTGGTCCCTATTAAATTGAGAAAAAGTCGAGTCAAGGTGAACTATTTAGTGAAGATGCCAGATAGGAAAAAAAGATGTCGGGTATGTCATGTGAATATGTTGAAACCGTATTCTCCAGATAGAAAGAACTGGAGAAACAGGTGTTAGCTACAGTCCTGCAGAGTGAGGAATCAAATGCAGATGATATGGATTTTGAGATACCCAAAATAGATTAAAAAAATAAAGAAGTCATTGAGGAGTGGGATAGATTAGTAAGCTATCGGTCTAAGGAGCATAGAACAGAGTTGAAAGATTTGTTGCTACAATACGGTGGCACAGTGGTTAGCACTGCTGCCTCACAGCACCAGAGACCCGGGTTCAATTCCCGCCTCAGGCGACTGATTGTGTGGAGTTTGCACATTCTCCCCGTGTCTGCGTGGGTTTCCTCCGGGTGCTCCAGTTTCCTCCCACAGTCCAAAGATGTGCAGGTTAGGTGAATTGGCCATGCTAAATTGTCCGTAGTGCAAGGTAAGGGGTAAATGTAGGGGTATGGGTGGGTTGCACTTCGGCGGGTCGGGGACTTGTTGGGCCGAAGGGCCTGTTTCCACACTGTAAAGTAATCTAATCTAATCTAATACAAGCTGCATTTTGGGAAAGCAAATCTTAGCAGGACTTATACACTTAATGGTATGGTCCTAGGGAGTGTTGCTGAACAAAGAGACCTTGGAGTGCAGGTTCATAGCTCCTTGAAAGTGGAGTCGCAGGTAGATAGGATAGTGAAGAAGGCGTTTGGTATGCTTTCCTTTATTGGTCAGAGTATTGAGTACAGGAGTTGGAAGGTCATGTACAGGACACTGTTTAGGCCACTGTTGGAATATTGCATGCAATTCTGGTCTCCTTCTTATCAGAAAGATGTTGTGAAACTTGAAAGAGTTCAGAAAAGATTTACGAGGATGTTGCTAGGGCTAGAAGATTTGAGCTATAGGGAGAGGTTGAACAGGCTGTGGCTGGAGCGTCGGAGACCAAGGGTTGACCTTATAGAGGTTTATAAAATCATGAGGGGCATGGATAGGGTAAATATGCAAAGTTTTTTTCCTGGGGTCAGGGAGTCCAGAACTAGAGGGCATAGGTTTAGGGTGAGAGGGGAAAGATATAAAAGAATTCTAAGGGGCTAAATCGAAGTGGTGGAGGCTAGTACAATTGCAACGTTTAAGAGGCATTTGGATGGGTATATGAATAGGAAGGGTTTGGAGGGATATGGGTCAGGTGCTGGCAGGTGGGACTAGATTGGGTTGGGATATCTGGTCGGCATGGATGGGTTGGACTGAAAGATCTGTTTCCATGCTGTACATCTCTTTGACTCTAAGGACATTTGTACGAATCAGATGGGGAGGACTAATGCTATTGTACATGAAGTAAACATAGGAAATACTGCTCCGATAAAACAACACCCATATTGGCTTAATCCTCTCAAAGCCAGACAGATCCAGATGGAGGTGGAGGCCATGCTTGACAAGAACATCCTTGAAACAAGCCAGAGCGAGTGGAGTTCGCCGATCGTCTTAGTTCCCAAACGGGATGAGTCAACGATTCCGCATGGATTATCGGAAGGTCAATGCCGTTACAAAATCAGATTCATATCAATTCCTAGATTGGCAGTCTGTATCAAGAAAGTCGGACAAGCTATTTACATCACCAAGTTTGACTTGATGCGTGCTTACTGGGAGGTACCTTTATCAGAGCTGGTGAAAGAAATTTCTGTGTTTGTTACACCAAATGTGTAAAATCAGTTTAAAGTTATGCCCTTTGGAAGGAAAAACGCGCCCATCACATTCCAAAGACACATGAACAGAGTTGTGGCTGTGTAGTGTATTTGGACGATGTAGTGATCTTTAGTACGTCCTAGAAAGATCACATGGTACATTTGGCAGAGCTCTTTGAATGACTACAAGAAACAAAATCTGTGATAAACTTAAAATGGAATTCAAGAAAGCAGAGGTAACGTTCTTGGGACATAACATCGGTCATGGAAAGTTGAGCCCATGGAATGCAAAGACGAAGGCCATCGAAGAATTTCCACACCAACCTCGAAGAAAGAGGTGCTTCGATTTTTCAAACTCTATTCGGAGGATTGTTCCAAATTTCAGCAGTGTAGTGGCACTGTTAACCGATTTGCTGAAGAAGAACACAAAGTTTCGGTGGATAGAACCATGCCACGAGGCATTCGACCATTTGAAATCAATATTAACCACCAAACCAGTTTTAGCTACACCAAACTTTTCAAAATGTTTTAAAGTCACCATCGATGCTAGTGACAATGGAGTTGGAGCTGTACTCCTACAGGAAGATGAGGATGGGATTGAACTGCCAGTTGATTACTTTTCGAAGAAGAACAACATCCACCAGAGGAAATACTCCACAATCGAAAATTAACTATTGAGTTTGGTACTAGCCTTACAACATTTTAATGTGTCATAGACAGTTGTGTACACTGACCACAATCCTCTTACACAGAGTCAAAGATATGTACAGCATGGAAACAGACCTTTCAGTCTAACCCGTCCATGCCGACAAGATATCCCAACCCAATCTAGTCTCACCTGCCAGACCTGGTCCATATCCCTCCAAACCCTTCCTATTCATATACCCATCCAAATGGCTCTTAAATGTTGCAATTGTACCAGCCTCCACCACTTCCTCTGGTGGCTCATTCCATACATGTACCACCCTCAGTCAAAAAAGTTCCCCCTTAGGTCTCTTTTATATCTTTCCCCTCTCACCCTAAACCTATACCCTCTAGTTCTGGACTCCCCAACCCCAGGGAAAAGATTTTGCCTATTTATCCTATCCATGCCCCTCATGATTTTATAAACCTCTTTCAGGTCACCCCTCAGCGTGTTCAATCTCTCCCTATAACTCAAATCCTCCAACCCTGGCAACATCCTCGTAAATCTTTTCTGAACTCTTTCAAGTTTCAATACATCTTTCTGATAAGAAGGAGACCAGAACTGCATGCAATATTCCAACAGTGGCCAAACCAATGTCCTGTACAGCTGCAACATGACCTCCCAACCCCTGTACCCAATACTCTGACCAATAAAGGAAAGCATATCAAACGCCTTCTTCACTATTCTATCTACCTGTGACTCCACTTTCAAGGAGCTATGAACCTGCACTCCAAAATCTCTTTGTTCAGCAACACTCCCTAGTACCTTATCATTAAGCGTATAAGTCCTGCTAAGATTTGCTTTCCCAAAATGCAGCACCACTACACTTCTAATTTTGGTGTCATTAGCAAACCTACTAACTATACCTCTTATGCCCACATCCAAATCATTTATATAAAATGATGAAAAGTAATGGACCCAGAAACGATCCTTGCGGCACTCCACTGGTCGCAAGCCTCCAGTCTGAAAAACAACCCTCCACCACCACCCTCTGTCTTCTACCTTTGAGCCAGTTCTGTATCCAAGTATTGAGGTTTCCCTGTATTCCATGAGATCTAATCTTGCTCACCAGTCTCCCACGGAGAACCTTGTCGAACACCTTACTGAAGTCCATATAGATCACATCTACTGCTCTGCCCATCAATCCTCTTTGTTACTTCTTCAAAAAACCCAATCAAGTTTGTGAGACATGATTTCCCACGCATAGAGCCAGGTTGACTATCCCTAATCAGTCCTTGTCTTTCCAAATACATGTACATCCTGTCCCTCAAGATTCCCTCCAACAACTTGCCCACCACCGACGTCAGGCTCACTGGTCTATAGTTCCCTGGCTTGTTCTTACTACCTTTCTTAAACAGTGGCACCATGTTAGCCAACCTCCAGTCTTCCGGCACCTCACCTGTGACGATCGATGATACAAATATCTCAGCAAGGGGCCCAGCAATCACTTCGTTAGCTTCCCACAGAGTTCTAGGGTACACCTTATCCGGTCCAGGGGATTCATCCACTTTTATGCGTTTCAAGGCATCTAGCACTTCCTCATCTGCAATATGGACATTTTTCAAGATGTCACCATCTATTTCCCTACAGTCTATATCTTCCATGTCCTTTTCCACAGTAAACGCTGATGCAAAATACTCGTTTAGTATCTGCCCTATCTCGTGCGGCTCCACACAAAGGCCACCTTGCTGATCTTTGAGGGGCCCTATTCTCTCCCTCCTTACCCTTTTGTTCCTAATGTATTTGCAAAAACCCTTTGGATTCTCCTTAACTCTATTTGCCAAAGCTATCTCATGTCCCCTTTTTGCCCTCCTGATTTCCCTCTTAAATATACTCCTACTGCCTTTATACTCTTCTAAGGATTCACTCGATCTATCCTGTCTATACCTAACATATGCTTCCTTCTTTTTCTTAATCAAACCCTCAATTTCTTTAGTCATCCAGCGTTCCCTATACCTACCAGCCTTCCCTTTCACCTTAACAGGAATATACTTTCTCTGGACTTTCGTTATCTCATTTCTGAAGACTTCCCATTTTTCAGCCGTCCTTTACCTGCGAACATCTGCGCCCAATCAGCTTTCGAAAGTTCTTGCCTAATACCATCAAAATTAGCTGTTCATGCTATGTTCCCCTGAGAATCCATCACCCCCTACAATTTCCAAAACAGCATACGTATTTGAAATGGGGATAGCCACAGAAGACTCCTGCACTACCTGCCTACCTCTCTTACCTTTCCTGAAGTCAACCCATCTACGTGACTATATCTGCGGCTTTTCTCCCTTCCTATAACTGTCATCCATCACACTCCCTTGCTCTTGTAAATTCCTCATTGCTTCTGTTGCTCCAACTGATCCATTTGATCTTATAGGATTTGCAATCAATGGCAGTTGTTTCAGATATAATCCTCAGTAAGATGTAAACTCTTCCTAAACTCCCACATCAGACAAGAAGAGCACATCACTCTACTGAAGGCCATTTTTGGTTCTTCCAATCCTCCAGAAAATAGCACTGTCTTATTCCTCTACAAACACTGCTGCAGGCTAACTTAATACTTATGACTTAAGAGACATATTTCAATAAAACATATCATCAAAAAAAACCCCACTCTACTCACTATTGTAGATTTACAGCAAGGCTATACTTAAAACTATTAACTTATCTTTTTTGTGCTGTGGCCTCTCCCAAAAAGGTTCCTCCAAGATCAGTTATGAATTTTGCTGTTTGTTAAGTTGTCCTAGATGCCCTCCAATGTCCAGCGATACATGAATTCAAACAGCAAAGGCGGTAACTGCACAGGTTCACTGCTGTGTCAGTGAGCAATGTGGGTTTCTTTCTCTCTCTCTGTCCTGCACAGACCATGTGCTGCCTATTGTCTGTCCTTCTCCCTTTTAAAAGTGCCGTTGTTTTGACTTCTTTATTTCTCCAAAGTTCTAAACAATGCAACAGCATATAAAACAGTAATTGCTGCTCCTGGAATTCGAGAAAATCACCTCCAACACTTAAAATACTTCAAGAAAGGAGCAGCCTGTTCCAGTCAGAAATGTTTCCTGTCCTCCATCTTGGATTACCCAGAATCCTCTTCTCACATATAAGTTCATATCCTTAAATTGTCTCTCTTACTTCCAATACTTCTAACATTAAAGTAGAGGTCGTGCAGCCTCACCTTCCTTCCTTGAGACACAACATGTCTAAACTCACTCTCTTAGAAAAGGAATCAAAACTTATCTTGTGCTGCTATTGAACTAATGCACTGTGTCCCTTGTCTCTGCTGACTAGTTTAAACTCTTCCCAATAGCAGAAGCAAACTCTCCTGCGAGGATGTTGATTTCATTTTGGTTCAGGTGCAGACCATACCACTTATAAATATAGGTCATTCTGCTATAATGCAATGTTTTGTCAGCACAAATTGGCTATAATGTGATTGATGAATTGTCAATGTTGTTTGGATAATGCAAACTTTCTCTTGGATGGGTATAGCAATTTTCTATTAGTGAACTTTTGCAGCGCTACTTTCTCTGTAGTATGAGGTTGCAAAGGAACACAACTGTCGTTTTATTGCAGAACGACCTGTATAGAAACATAGAAGAGAGGAGCAGGAGCAGGCCATTCTACCCCTCAAGCCTGTTCCACCATTCAATATAATCATGGCTGATTATCAAGCTCAGTACCCTAACCCCAATCCCCCAATATCCCTTTAGCCAATAGAGCTGTATCTATCCCCTCCTTGAAAACATATAACATTTTAGCCTCAGCCACATTCTGTGGTAGTGAATTCCACAGGGTCATCACTCTTTGAATGAAGAGATTTCTCCTGAAATCAGTCCTAAAAGGTTTACCTCTTATCCTTAAACCATGATCCTTGGTCCAGGCTCCCCCACCATCAGGAGCATCCTTCCTGCATCTGCCTTGTCAAGTCCTGTTAGAACTTTATAGGATTTTTTGAGATCCCCCTGATTCTTCTAAATTCTGGTGAATACAATCATAACTGACTCAATCTCTCCTCAGTCCAGGCATCCCAGGAATCAATTTAGTAAACCTTAGCTGCATTCCCTCTATAGCAAGAACATCTTTCCTCAGATAAGGAACTGCACACAACATTTCAGGTGAGGTCTCACCAAAGTCCTGTACAATTGTAGCAAGACATCCCTGTTCCTGTACTCAAACTCTCTCGCTATGAAGGCCAACATATTGGTGCCTACTGCTATGTGTTTACTTTCAGTGACTGTAGCATGAGGACACCCAGGTCCTGTGGTACCCCCTAGCCATTGCCTTCCATTTGGAAAAACACCTATTTATTCTTACTCTTTGTTTCCTGTCTCCTAAATAATTTTCTCTCCATTTCAATACGCTATTTCATCCCATGTGCTTTAATTGTACACACTAATCTCTTGTGTGGGAGTCTGTTGAAAGCCTAATGAAAATCCAAATAAAACATGTCCATTGGCTCCCTTTGATCAACTCTACTAGTTAGGTAATTGAAGAAATTCCAGTAGATTTGTCAAGTATGGTTTCTCTTTTGTAAATCCATGCAGAATGTATCTGATTCTATTGTTTTCTAAATGCTCTGCTTTAAACTCATTGATAATGGACTCTAGCATCATCCCAGCCATTTCTTTGTTCCCCATTAAAAGTTCCCTGTTTCTAACTGGAAAGGACCTACAATAGTTTTCAGCAGTCTTTTTCACTTTACAAGCCTATAGAAACTTTTAGAGTCAGTTCTTAGGTTCCCCGAAGGATTTCCATACTCTATTTTCCCCTACTTAATCAGGCTACTGGTCCTCCTTTCCTGACTTCTAAATTGTTGCCAATACTCAGATCTGGGAGAAAGTGAAGACTGCAGATACTGGAGATCAGAGTTGAGTGTGTGGTGCTGGAAAAGCACAGCAGGTCAGGCAGCATTCGAGGAGCAGGAGAATTGCCCTCCATCAGGAATGAGTCTTGTGGCTGAGAGATNNNNAAGTGATAGGTGGAAGAAGGTGAAGGAGAAGGTGATGGGCCAGAGGGGGGAGCGATGGACAGGTCTGGAGGGCAGTGCCGAGTTGAAGGCTTGGAACTGGGGTAATGTGGGGGGAGGGGAAATGAGGAAGCTGTTGAAATCCACATTTATGCCATGTGGTTGCAGGGTCCCAAGGCTGAATATGAGGCATTCCTCCTCCAGGCGTCGGGTGGTAACGGTTTGGTGGTGGAGGATGCCCAGGACCTGCATGTCCTTGATGGAGTGGAAGGGGGAGTTGAAGTGTTCAGCCACAGGGCAGTGGGATCGGTGGGTGCGGGTGTCCCAGAAATGTTCTCTGAAATGATCCGCAAGGAGGTGTCCTGTCTCCCCGTTGTAGAGGAGACCACATCGGGTGCAATGGGTGACATTGGGAGAGGTACAGGTGAATTTCTGACAGATGTGGAAGGATCCCTTGGGGCCTCGAATGGAAGTGAGGGGAGTGGGGTGGGCACAGGTTTTGCACTTCCTGCAACACATCTTGCAGCGCCCACTGTGACAGGGTTATATGGAGTTGTCCTGAGAGCCGGGCAGAGTGTGGACATAGATACCACTATTACGCGTGGGGACACCTCCCACCTTGTACATGGCATTTACACATATAACTCAGCCAATATTGTCTATCTTATACGTTGCAGGCAAGGATGCCCGGAGCCATGGTACATTGGGGAAACCGAGCAAAGGCTACGACAACGGATGAATGGGCACCAACAATCAAAAGACAGGAGGGTTCCCTCCCAGTTGGAGAACACTTCAGTGGTCCAGGACATTCAGCCTCGGACCTTCGGGTGACCATCCTCCAAGGTGGACTTTGGGACACGCAGCAGAGAAAAGTGGCCGGGCAGAGGCTGATAGCTACGTTCGGTACCCATAGGGAGGGTCTCAACCGGGACTTCGGGTTCATGTCACATTACAGGTGACCACCGTTGCACTACACACACACAGATACTCCTACACACACACACACATACTCACACATACACACGGACACACATACACACAGATGCACACACAGACACCTACACACACTCACATATGCACCCCCTCACAGACTTAAGACATTCTGCACTGACTACATACAACATACACTTTCTCACACTCACAACCCCCAACCCAGACAGACACACACACACAGACAAAGACCCACATGCACACATATATTTTGTGGGGTGAATTTGTACTTTCAGGGTTACATTGTACTTTGCTCAAAAACTGCATGCATTCATGTAGAACTCTGAGCTCAAAAACTGCATGAATTCATGTAAAACTCTGTTATCTCGCTTTTTAGATTAAAATCAATCTAAACATCATGGCATAGACAGAGAACACAGGGGGCTAACACCTTCAACATATTGTCTAGCTATCACGATTATTAACAGCTAACCCGAGAATGCAACTTTTTAAAAAAAGGTTTTGTGATTTACACATGAAAGAAGTGAAACTATCACTGTATTCTAACAGGTGAAAGGCTTAACAGACAATTAATTTTTCAATGTATAATTTCAGTTACATCACACTGTAAATTTTTGCTATAAATTCTGTTAGGATTGAGCCCTCCACTATCACCTGATGAAGGAGCGACGCTCCGAAAGCTAGTGTGCTTCCAATTAAACCTGTTGGACTTTAACCTGGTGTTGTGTGATTTTTAGCTTTTACATTGTCAGCATTAATATCTTTCCTCAATATTGTGTTTATATCTTCTTTAATTAGTAATGCAACTCCACTGCTTTTTTCTTTTTGTCTGTCCTTCCTAAGTACTGAATACTCCTGGATATTCAGTTCTTACTCCTGATCACCATGCAGTCAGATCGAAGTCCCAACTTCCCCAGAAACAGTCCCAGTGATCCCGGAACTTAAAACCTTCCCTCCTGCACCAATGCTCGAGCCAGGTATTCGCCTATCTTGTTCTCCTATTTCTGTACTTGCTTAAACATAGCACCAGGATTGGCAGAGATTGCAACCTTTATGGTTCTACCGTTTAGTTCACTGCATAGCTCCCTAAGTTGTTGATGCAAGACCTCATCCCTAATTCTATCAATAATTATGGTATAAATGTGTTCTATGATCCGGAGTTGCATCTGCCACCACAGAAACATTTGTCTCTTCCCCTAACCAATGAATCCCCTACCACTGTTGTTTCTGCTTTCTTATTCCTCCTTTTCTGTACAGTTGGCCTGTTTGTGCCAGAAGCTTGGCTCTATCTGCATTCCCTTGAAAACCATCATCAGCTTCCAATATGGAAAACTGACTTATGAGCGGGACCCCAGGGGACTCCTGCACGACTTGCTTGATTTGCTTTGACTGCCTGGTGGACCTAATAATAGTAACCTATATTCTTGTAAATTCAGAAAATACGAATTGAAAATAATGAACTTAATTTGTATAAATTGGGTAAGGAATTAAGAATAGATGGGATGAGAAAATGCTGTTTTTTAATTGTTTAGGCTCTCATTACTGATAGAAAATGACACTTGCTTCATGTCATTCTTGTGAAAATGGAATTGTATACTTTTTTCCCAATATAAATTTTGGGAAGCACCATCTAGATGAATTATTTTTCATACAAACCTACGAATTAGGAGTAGGAAGAGGCCATTCAGTCCCTTGAGATTGTTCTGCCATAATAATTATGTGGTTGTACTGATTATAGCAGCAAGTCTACTTTTCTGCCTACTTCTTATAACCTTTGAATCTCTTTTCAGTCAACAATCTATCAAACACACTTTTAAATATTCAATTATTTTATTTCATGGCAAAAACCTTTCAAAACATTGCTTGGCTGTGTTTTTCAAACTGCAGCTAGTTTTAAATGTAGATCTGGCACTTACTTGTAAACAAATAATTCCTCAGAGAGACTCTCTTTCAAGTGTTTAATGTTGTTGTTCTTTTGCTTCTGCACACCAAGTTCAGTTTTCAAGAGACTGACTTTTTCTTGCAGTTGCCTTTTTTGTTCCTGTTAAAATCATAAACCTCCATTGGATGTGACACTTTAAAGCATTTCAGGAATCTCATACATCTTAAAACAATAATGCTGCAGAAATATACAATACAGAAGTATACAATACCTCCAGAGTAAAGGTGCAGAAAATTCTTACTTTTGGCATAGTAAAACAAATTGAGCTGCTTTAAAGTTAGATCGATAGGAACAGGGGTAGGCCCATAGAGCCTGCTCTGTCATTCAATACGATCATGGCTGATCAAACACTTCAAAGCCTTTTACTCACATTATCTCCATGACCCTTTACACCATTGATAATCAAAAATTTATTAACCTTTACTTTTAGACATATTCAAGGACTGAGCTTCTACAGCCCTCTGGGACAAATTCACAACCCTCTGTGTCAAAACAAAACTCACCTTGGTCCTAAATGTCTTATATTTAAGATTTGACCCCTGGTATTAGAATCCCCAACCAGGGGAAACATCTTCCTTGCATCCATTTAGGTTTTGGTGCCATTTTTGCAGTGATTGAGTCTTTGCACATTGAAAGAATGTACAATTGCTGTAATCCATATAATAGTTCTTGCAAGGCCATTCATAGCTAATGAGCTAGAAAAGCGCAGCAGGTCAGGCAGCATCCAAGGAACAGGAGAATCGACGTTTCGGGCATAAGCCCTTCTTCAGGAATGAGGAAAGTGTGTCCAGCAGGCTAAGATAAAAGGTAGGGAGGAGGGACTTGGGGAGGGGCGTTGGAAATGCGATAGGTGGAAGGAGGTCAAGGTGAGGGTGATAGGCCGGAGTGGGGCGGAGAGGTCAGGAAGAAGATTGCAGGTTAGGAAGGCGGTGCTGAGTTCGAGGGATTTGACTGAGACAAGGTGGGGGGAGGGGAAATGAGGAAACTGGTGAAATCTGAGTTCATCCCTTGTGGTTGGAGGGTTCCTAGGCGGAAGATAAGATGCTCTTCCTCCAGCCGTCGTGTTGCTATGGTCTGGCGGTGGAGGAGTCCAAGGACCTGCATGTCCTTGGTGGAGTGGGAGGGGGAGTTGAAGTGTTGAGCCACGGGGTGGTTGGGTTGGTTGGTCCGGGTGTCCCAGAGGTGTTCTCTGAAACGTTCCGCAAGTAGGCGGCCTGTCTCCCCAATATAGAGGAGGCCACATCGGGTGCAGCAGATGCAATAGATGATGTGTGTGGAGGTGAAGGTGAATTTGTGGCGGATATGGAAGTATCCCTTGGGGCCTTGGAGGGAAGTTAGGGGGGAAGTGTGGGCGCAAGTTTTGCATTCATAGCTAATGTACAGCTATTTTTTTAATGTGTTTTCTAGTCCCATATGGTTTACCCAACCTATATGAAGATTGAAGTCATCCATGATAACCATTATATATGCTACAAATCTTTCTCATCTCCTGATTAATATCTTATCTCCCTCTATCACTACTGTTTAGTGGCCTTGGAGTTATTCCAAGAGTAAGTTCCACCCAAACAGACTTCATATAGCCTCCTGCCTGAAGATCCTTTACTAATGTACTGATCCCATCTTACATTATCAGTCTGACTCCACCACCTCTTCCTTTTTGCAGCAGAGAGCGGCGGGAGCTGGGCAGAAGTGAAGCCGGAGCGCAAAGCCGGTCGGGAAGGTAAGTGATTGTTATTTGAGTGGGTGTGTTCTAAACCCCAGGTCCTACAAAGTAGGGCCTCCTCTAACCTAAATTAAACGTCCACAGACTTGCCCCAAAAAAAGGGTCCAAGGAAGTTCCTGTGGATTGAAGAGTGAGGCTTTAGCTCAGGACTCTTTGACAAGGAGGTTGAGTGAAGTGAGTACGCCACAGTTGAAGAGGGTGAAGACATGACTGCCATGCTGGTTCAGTGTGCTGCATGCTTGATGTGGGAGGTCAACGACTCTAGTATGTCTGGCTCGTATAAGTGTGGAAAGTGTGTGCACGTTCCGCTACTGACAGAGCATATTGCAGCACTGATGAAAGAACTCGAGGACCTTAGGCTCATCCGAGAGAACGAGATCTTTCTGGACAAGACCTTCAGCGAGGTTATTACACCGACCATACCAGAAGAGAGCAGACGATGAGGAAGGCAGAGAGGAGACAGGTGCAAGAGACTCCGGGGGAAATACCTGTCAGGAACAAGTTGAATCTTTTGGAAACAGTAGAGACAGATGACACTGCCAGTCTGCAAGGCGGCCAGGTCTGTCAATCAAAAGTTGGCGTGGAGACAGAGGGGAAGAGTCGGACATCGCACAGATAGGGGACTCCATAGTGAGAGGAACTGACCGGGGTTTTTGTGGCAGCAGGTGGGACTTAAGGATGGTGTGTAGCCTTCCTGGTGCCAGGATTAAAGACATCACAGACAGAGTGCAGGAAATCCTCAAGGACGAAGGTGAAGAGCCAGAGGTGGTGGTACGTGTCGGCACAAATGATGTCGGGAAGAAGAGGAGGATCATACTACAGCGGGACTTTGGAGAACTAGGAAGAAGGCTGAAAAGCAGGACGTTCAAGGTGGTTATCTCCGGTTTGCTTCCAGTTCCTCGGGCTGGTGAGGCCAGAAACAGGGAGATAATGGACTGGAACGTGTGGCTGGGGAACTGGTGCAGGAAGCAAGGATTTAAATTCTTGGATCACTGGGGTAT
>NC_057738.1:48281446-48284852 GCF_004010195.1 Chiloscyllium plagiosum
TAAGAAGGAAATATGCAGAGAAAAAATGAGGTACGAAGGTAAACTGGCCAATAATATAAAGGAGGATAGTAATTTTTTTTTTAGGTATGTGAAAGGCAAAAAAATGGTTAAGACTAAAATTGGGTCCTTGAAGACAGAAACAGGGGAATATATTATGGGGAACAAAGAAATGGCAGAAGAATTGAATTGGTACTTCAGATCTGTGTTTTCTGGGGAAGACACAAGCAATCTCCCTGAGGTAACATTGGCTGAAGGACCTGAACTGAAGGGAATTTATATATGTCAGGAATTGGTGTTGGAGAGACTGTTAGGTCTGAAGGTTGATAAGTCCCCGGGGCCTGATGGTCTACATCCCAGGGTACTGAAGGAGGTGGCTCGAGAAATCGTGGATGCATTGGTGATTATTTTCCAGAGTTCGATAGATTTGGGATCAGTTCCTGCGGATTGGAGGGTGGCTAATGTTGTACCACTTTTTAAGAAAGGTGGGAGAGAGAAAGCAGGAAATTATAGACCAGTTAATCTGACCTCAGTGGTGGAAAAGATGCTGGAGTCTATTATAAAGGATGAAATTAAGACACATCTGGATAGTAGTCACAGGATAGGTCAGAGTCAACATGGATTTATTGAAGGGGAAATCATGCTTGACTAATCTTCTGGAATATTTTGAGCATGTAACTCTGAAGATGGACAAGGGAGATCCAGTAGATGTAGTGTACCTGGACTTTCAGAAAGCTTTTGATAAAGTCCCATATAGGAGGTTACTGAGCAAAATTAGGGCGCATGGTATTGGGGGCAAAGTACTAACTTGGATTGAAACTTGGATTGGCTGACAGGAAACAAAGAGTAGTGCTAAACGGCTCCATTTCGGAATGGCAGGTAGTGACCAGTGGGGTACCGCAGGGATCAGTGCTGGGACCGCAGCTTTTTACAATATATATTAATGATATAGAAGATGGTCTTAGTAATAACATTAGCAAATTTGCTAATGATACTAAGCTGGGTGGCAGGGTGAAATGTGAGGAGAGGATGTTAGGAGATTACAGGGTGACCTGGACAGGTTAGGTGAATGGTCAGATGCATGGCAGATGTAGTTTAATGTGGATAAATGTATGGTTATCCACTTTGGTGGCAAGAACAGGAAGGCAGATTACTACCTAAATGGAATCAATTTAGGTAAAGGGGCAGTACAAAGAGATCTGGGTGTTCTTGTACACCAGTCAATGATGGTAAGTATGCAGGTACAACAGGTAGTGAAGAAGGCTAATAGCATGCTGGCCTTCATAACAAGAGGGTTTGAGTATAGAAGCAAAGACTGAGAGGGGATCTGATTGAGATGTATAAGATTATTAAAGGATTGGACACTCTGGAGGCAGGAAACATGTTTCCGCTGATGGGTGAGTGCCGAACCAGAGGACACAGCTTAAAAATACGGGGTAGACCATTTAGGACAGAGATAAGGAGAAACTTCTTCACCCAAAGAGTGGTGGCTGTGTGGAATGCTCTGCCCCAGAGGGCAGTGGAGGCCCAGTCCCTGGATTCATTTAAAAAAGAGTTGGATAGAGCTCTCAAGGATAGTGGAATCAAGGGTTATGGAGATAAGGCAGGAACAGGATACTGATTAAGGATGATCAGCCATGATCATATTGAATGGTGGTGCAGGCTCGAAGGGCAGAATGGCCTACTCCTGCACCTATTGTCTATTGTCCTTTCAAAACTTTGAATAACCTTGAATATTCAGTTCCAGCCCTGGTCACCATGCTGCCATGTTTTTATAATGGTAATTAGATCATACCCATGTCTAGGAGAAAGTGAGGACTGCAGATGCTGGAGATCAGAGTCACGAGCATAGTGCTGGAAAAGCACAGCAGGTCAGGCAAATCTGAGGAGCAGGAAAACTGACATTCCGAGGGTAAGCCCTATATCAGGAATGAATCATGTGGGTCGGGGTGGAAATGATCTGCAAGAAGACGTCCTGTCTCCTCTTCCTTCCACATCCATCAGAAATTTATCCACACGTCTACCAATGTCACCTACTGCATCCGTTGCACCCGGTGTGGTCTCCTCTACACCGGGGAGACAGGAAGTCCCCACCCCCTCCCATTTATCTCTCAGCCCCAGCACACAAGCCTCATTCCTGATGAAGGGCTTATGCCGGAAACGTCAATTCTCCTGCTCCTCGGATGCTGCCTGACCTGCTGTGCTTTTCCAGCACCACACTCTCTTGTCATACCCATGTCTCTCTATTTGTGCCTTTAGATCATTGACCTTATTGTGAATGCTGCATACATTCTGTTAGAATGCCCTTCACTTGGTCTGTTTAACATCATTCTGTAATCAAAGCAGACACTCCACTTGGCTTTGTTTTTCCTGTCTTCTATTCTCCCTATCACTTTTCTACTTCCTATTACTAATTTGATTGTTTTCCAGTTTGGCTTGCTCTCAAGTTCCCGTTCCCCTGACACACTAGATTAGATGCACCCTAACAGAATGAATAAATCTGATGCGAGGACATCAGTTCCAGTCCTGTTAAGATGTACAGACTGGATGGATTATAGATCCCAATTGTCCCAGAACTCGTTATAATGCCTCAGAAATCTGATGCCCTCCCTTCTGCACCAGCTCTCCAGCCACATGTTCAATTGATGAATCCTCCTGTTTTTATACTCACAAGCACATGGCACCTGGAGTAATCCTAAGGTTGCTGGTCTTAGTATCTTAGGTAGATAAGTAGGAGGCTGGAAGAACACGGCAAGCCAGGCAGCATCAGGAGGTGGAGAAGTCGACATTTCAGCTTTAACCCTTCTTCAGGACTGGGGGTGGGTGTAGGGGGAGCTGCAGATAAAGGGGGTGGGGGGGCAGGGTGGTGAGGTGGGGACAGGTGGAAACAGGAAGAGGGTATGACCTGGTTAGTCAATGAGAGGGATGAATCTGGGAGGTGGATGAGAAAAATGGAGGGGAAGGGGAGGGAGAGGAGATGGGAAGGGAGTTTGGGAAGGGAAGGGAGGCTATTTGCAATTAGAGAACTCAATGTTGAATTCTCTGGGCTGTAAGCTGCCCAAATGGATGATGAGGTGTTATTCCTCCAATTTGCGGTTTGATTCATTGTAACAATGGAAGAGGCCAAGGATGGTCATGTCAGAAAGAGAGTGGGAAGGGGAATTAAAATGGGAGATCAGGTCAGCTCAGATGCTTGGCAATATGTTCCCTGAGGTAACTGGGTGCCTCCTAGCAGAGCGCTTTAGGGAACATCTCCGAGACACCCGCATCAATCAACCAAATCGCCCCGTGGCTCAACATTTCAACTCCCCCTCCCACTCTGCCGAGGATATGGAGGTGCTGGGCCTCCTCCACCGCCGCTCCCTCACCACCAGACGCCTGGAGGAAGAACGCCTCACCTTCCGCCTCG
>NC_057738.1:48288806-48294677 GCF_004010195.1 Chiloscyllium plagiosum
TTCTGGATCAGTGGTGCTGGAAGAGCACAGCAATTCAGGCAGCATCCGAGGACAGGCAAAAATCGAGGTTTCGGGCTTTTGCCCGAAACGTCGATTTTGCCTGTCCTCGGATGCTGACTGAATTGCTGTGCTCTTCCAGCACCACTGATCCAGAATATGTTCCCTGAGTTTACTGAGTTTGGTCTCCCTAATGTAGAGAAGATCACATCGGGAGCACTGGATACAGTAAATTAGATTGGAGAAGAGGCAGGTGAACCTCTGTCTCACCTAGAAGGACTGTTTGGGGCCCTGGATGGAGTTGAGGTGGGGTGGGGTACCAGCAGGTTTTGCATCTTTTCCGGTTGCAGAGGAAGGTATCTGGAGGCTTGATGGGGAGAGTGGCGCTAACCAAGGACTGTCGATGGGAACGGTTCTTGTGGAAAGCAGAGAGAGGTAGGGAAGGGAAGATGTTCTTGGTAGTGGGGTCTAGTTGGAGTTGGCAGAAGTGTTTCGGGATGATGCGTTGGATGCAGAGACTGGTGAGTTGGTAGGTGAGGACAAGGGGCCCCTGTCTTTATTGTGTTTGGTGCGGGGTGGGGGGGTGGGGGGTAGGTTTCGAGCAATGGAATGGTACAGCAGAGGGTTCTCTGGAAGACAGAAGGGCGAAAAGCACGTTATTCGAAATAGGTGGATACCTGTCCTGCCATGGGATCCTGCTTTTTAATTTCCATCCTGTTCCCCTGAAGTCTGCTTATCCCTCTTGCTGCTGACGTTGGCACCAATGTGGATCACTCCCTTAGCAGGATCTCTTGCGGCCACTTTGTGACACCCTTGGCCCTGGAAACAGGGAGTCAGCACACCATCTTGGAGTTGTGTTTTCACATTGCCTTCAATGTCTCTCTGATCCCTAACCCTTTCTCACCTACTGTGTAAGTGAAATGCCCTTGGAGCCATGAATTTGCCTATGGCTGCTCTCCTTGATGAACCATCACTCTTACCAGTTTCCAAAATGGAATTAGCAAGCATGATAGACACCCCATTTTCTCTCTGCCTCTAAGATTCTAATCTATGGTGTGACATAATTGTCTGTCTCCTGGATATGCCACTGCTCAAGCTTATGCAGTAGGTGACTGTTCCTGCAGATGTTTGTCTGGGACACGTGGTGCATCCATGACTTCACACACTGCACAGTGTACACTCCACTGACTTGCTGTTGCAGTAACACTGAGAAATATTAGTTACACTTAGAATAAAAGTAAATTTCCTGTAAAAACCTACCAGTAAGTTAATTCTACTTGCCATGGCTTAACTCTCATTTCCTTCCATTTTATTTCATGATTTTATTTTACTTTGACTTGATTTAATTTAATTTTTACGTCCCTTTTGTTAGTGTTCCTTTCCGAAATCCAAGTAGTTGCTTCTTTGTTATAAATGTTTAGCTTTAAGCAATTTGACCTCATACCCTGACAACAATTTCTCATCAATGAACCCAGACATTTCCTGTGATGTCATTCTTGGGTATTTTACACACTCAACCTGTCTTGGCATTGTGTTCAGAATGAAGCCATTCACCTCCTCACCGCACTTATCAAGCTTTGTAAGATATTATGTTGTGAAGAACAGTCATACCAGACTCAAAATGTTAACTTTGTTTTTTGCTCCACAGATACTGTTGCACCAGCTGAGTTTCTCCAGCATTCTGTGTTGGTTTCAGATTTCCAGTATCCACAGTATTTTGCCTTTATTCTCAGTAATAGTGTCTATGAAACTATTAATTACCAAAATCCAAATGATTTGTAGCTGTGCTTACCTGGTCTGGCCTACATGTGGCTCTAGATTGACAGTGATATGGCCGAGTGAGACACTCAGTTCAAGGACATCAGAGATGGTCAATGAATATATTGTCAGTGATTCCCACACAGTGAAAGAATCAACAATAAAAGCTATGGATGACTGCACAGTTCAGGTCAACTGCAAGGGACGGGATGTTGGTTGATGGGCAATCCATTTGGATCCCGGGGTTGGTCAGGAAGGTGCTTTGACGCAGGATGGTGGATTTGAGTCTTATGGAGATGGGTGACAAGGTACTTTGGCAGTTTCCTCAAGCCCAGAGGTTCTCTGGATTCAGGAAAATGGAGGGAAGCCATTGACCAGCTCAATCCACTAGGCCCCCTCCTTTGGGCAGCTGTCAGAATTCCCAATCTTCAGTCAACAGTGATATTCTAAAATCAGAATAATAATAAAAATCATCAATTCTTCGGTAATGTAAGTTATTTGGTTCTGTACAAATGAAGCTCATTGTCTCATTATCATTTTGAATATGCAAGTCTCCTCCTTGGAGCTGATTGGTCACTTCTCTCCTTCCGGCCTCAGCTCAAACCATAAATAAAAAGATTTGAAGAAGAATTTTAAAGAATTTACCTCCCAAACAGCCCATCCTGCTCCCTCAACACCCTCACTATCTCCACCACTACCATCCTGAACCCCTTCTGCCACTATTCCCCACTATACCATCCACTATACCATCCTCACCATCACCAACTCCAGTCCCCACTTACAGCGCCATCACAACCCCCTCCCACATCCCCATCATCCTCCCGTCATCAACACCAACACTGTCCATAAACCCCTCCCACCTTTTGGGTTAAAATTGAGTTTGAGGTTAAAAGCTTGTTTGAAGTGGCACAAGCTCCATCTTGTGGCTTATTTCTGTAAATACAAGGACATCTTTGTATAATCATTAACCATCATTTAACAAGTGAAATAAATTCAAGGTTTTATGTAGAGATTGGTTTCATTGGTGTCTGCCTATTTTCTATAAGAAGTCTTGCTCATTCCTCATACTCCCTTCCTTGAAGGTCACTCCTCAGGCTGAGGCCAATACCTCACTCACAGTCAGTCAGGAAGATCCAAGGATAATAGTGAGGTTTCAGGATCTGGTCAAAGTGACTGCTTTCCTAGGCTGAAGGAAGCTGTTTTGCAGTATGGGTTGAACCTACTCCTGTTCTCGTCTGATATTCAACATGCCAGTTCCTGGCTGGGATCATGCAATAGCCAACAAGAGTGGGAGGTCTGCACTTCTGTTGTTTGCTTCTCCCTCCGTGAGGAACTCTAAGCTCAACAAGGATGACAAATATTAATCAACATAGACCTGAATGTGAACTTGGAAGTTTTCTAATCTCAAAACATAAACAATGGGGACACAATTAGGTCAATGAGCTCTTTGAGCCTGCTCTAGCATTCCAGAAAGTGATGCTCTCGTCTCCACCATCCTGTGCACCATGCGGCCAGCAATCCTCACCCCACCCCGCAGATCTCAAATACCACGTAACTTTTGACTTCCTTGGATGTCAAAAACCATTTACTTCACCACTGATAATATTGGATGACCCTGCCTGTGCTGCTCTTTATGAAGAGAATTCCACAATCTAACAACTCTCTGAGAGAACAGATTCTTTTTCATCTCTGTTTTAAATTGGAGTCTCCTTCTTTTGAAATTCTGCAGGCTTGCTCTTGATTTCCCTGTTATATAAGGGTCTGAAAAAGTTAATGTCAAAGAGTGGCTTTAATATCACCAACTATGATGATCTCATAAGTGTGCATGGAGAGAGCAGGAATAAGGCTGACCACTTGGGTCTCTCATTGTCTCTGTCATGATTTCTCATATTAATGTACTTTTTTTTTGCTATCCTACAATAAACTCCACCTTGTTAAGACAAGATCCTGTTCTCTGATTACTAAGCAATTTCTCTGTCCCACATCAGGCAAAGCAGATTGTGTTGTAGATCCCTACCAGGAAAGGGAATGGTAGCAGCAAATTGACCTGCTTGTGAGCAGGGTACAGATTGCTCATATGAATTGGGAGCACCTGGTGCAGGCTCCTACACTGTGGGAGCAATAACGGCCTAGTGGTATCTTCAGACACAGATTTAAGAAGCTGCACGTTCAGACACATGGAAGCTGGAAGAGCTCAACTTTCACAGCCCCTTCAGAAGGGAGCCTTGTGGTAAAATTCAGTGAAGTTTACAGAGAAACTTGGAACAGGTGTAGGCCTTTTGCCCCTTTGAACCTGCTCTGCTATTCAATATGATCTTGGGTGATCATCCAACTCATTCCCTTGTGCCCACTTCCTCCCTCTACCCTTTGATCCCTTTAGCCCAAGAACTACATCTGATTTTTCCTTGAAAATGTTCAATGTTTTGTGCCTCAACTGCTTTCTGTGGCAGTGAATTCCAAGGACTCACCCCTCTCTGGGTGAAGACATTGCTTGTCCTCTCAGTCCTAAATGACTTACCCTGTTTTTTTAGACAATGAACCTTGGTTCTGGACTCCCTGGTCATTGGAACATTCTTCCTGTGTTTACTCTGTCTAGTCCTGTTTTCTAGATTTCTATGAGGTCTGTGAGTCTCTACAGTCAGTGGTAAAAGCATTCCAGACCTGTGAAGAGACACATTGCAGCAAGAGAGAGCTCAGATCTCCCTGGAGCTGAGTATTGATCTCTCACTAAGTTCCAGATTACATCAGAGGATCTGTGAGTGAAGTAAAAATCTCTGGTGGCCAAGGGAAGACATTAACAAATGGGACAGTTTCCAGATTTGGGATAGTGAGAAGTGAAGAAAAGAACTTACAGCTCATACAGAGTGGGCAACACAAGGTAGTGCTACAGTAAGGGAAATCAAAGGGCATAAAAGCAATTTAAAATGAGGCTTTATACCTGGGAATGGCATGGAGCCAGAATTAACCTGATAAACAGGCAGGTTGGAAACCCAAGCAGATAAAGTCTAACAGAAGAAGAAAGTTAAAAGACTATTGAGGCTATAGATAATTAAATTGCAATAAAGGTTCAACTTTCATGTTACAAATATTCAAAGATATAGTGTATGGTTTGGAAATAAAACAGTTGATATCTTCAGCTTGACTTTTCACAATCTCAAGGACCATTAGGAATATAGCATCAAACTTAACTTCTTGTCAGGAATGCCTTCCTTTTTCCTCTTTGCCATTAAGAATATTCCAAGTGATTCCACTGGATTCAGTCCTTCTGGATTAGCGTACTGACAGGAGGTGAGAGCATTTACAATTCTTGAATGAATTGTTTAATTGCTTACCAATTTTGTCATAAGTTTGGCCAAAAGTGAAATTGTTGAAATGAAGATAACGTATTTGGGCCACACTGTGGGACAAGACCAAGTGGCACCCAAAGAAATGAATGTAAGGAATGCTGTGGATTTTCTAGTTCCGAAGAGGAAATAAAAGACAGCGGGGTGTCTGTACGTGAATAGAGTATATCAAAACTTTGTTCCAATTTTCAGCCAGTAGAGAACGAGGGAGAGTAGATTTTATTTATCATTTCTACCATATACACTGATACAGTAAAAACGTGACAGCGTTCCTCCAGGACCATGGTGTTACATGCACCAGCATAATCATACACAGGGTGGCATAAAATACACAAGAAGTGCAAAACACGCAAGTTACAGTGTAATAAAAGAATGATAATTAATAGACATTGCACAACTTCAGTTGCTGCTAGAACAAAGAATTTCAGATGGAAAAGAGTCCAATCATATAGTGTTAAGGAGCCTGATGGCTTTGGGGAAGTAGTGGCTACCCTAACCAGCTTGTTAAAGAAAGACTAGACATTTTAGTGAACTTAGGGGTCTCAGAGTGCGTTTGACAACCAGAACACTGTTATCACTACTGCATCAGCTTTAGCAGCAGCTAATTTATTAAGCCATTTCAACTGGCTGTAGATGCCAGTAATTCTGGTGTTGTTGCAAATTATTCTTTTGTCAGCAGAAATATTCAACAATGGGAAAAGAAATGAGTTTGGTATTGGTGTTACAACATTTTGAATGTATATATATAATATATATATATATATATATATAT
>NC_057738.1:48296035-48344741 GCF_004010195.1 Chiloscyllium plagiosum
AGATTATGACAACTTTACCTCTTCTATAAATCTACGACTATGATTTTTAAAATGTTTCAGGATTTAAGTGTTTTACATGATTGAGATATGAGATCTGGCTGTCTGAGTAATTCCATAGAAGTACACGATTACAGTAGGTTTATTCATCATTAATTATAAAACAGAGAGACAGAGAAAGATATCCAGGGTATTGAAGCAGAAGACTTTGCAACAAAGAAGGATGGATGGTAGGGAGGGTTATAGTCACAGAATAAGGGGTCAGCCAGTTAGGACTGCAGAAAGGAGGAAGGTCATGGTGAGAAATCTCTTCATGGTTTTTAAGAAAAGACAAAAGCCACATTGCACTGAATTAGGATTACAGTCACTGAATGCATCATCACTTGTACACCCTAGCCTTGAAATAGCCTTGAAAGTGTGTGAATGGGTGCCAAATTCTATCCCATGAACAAAGGTCTTCAACCCCAGGGCATCAATGTGGATTTTAACAGTTTCCTCATTTCCCCTTCCCCCACCTCATCCTAGCTTCTAACCTCCAGCAACTCGATCCCCTGACCTGTCCGGACTTGTCCGACCTGCCCAGCTCCTTTTCCACCTATCCACTCCACCCTCTCCTCCCTGACCTATCACCTTCATCTCCTCTCCCACTCACCCATTGTACTCTATGCCACTCTCTCCCCACCCCCACCCTCCTCTAGCTTATCTCTCCACGCTTCAGGCTCTCTGCCTTTATTCCTGATGAAGGGCTTTTGCCTGAAACGTCGATTTTGCCTGTCCTCGGATGCTGCCTGAATTGCTGTGCTCTTCCAGCACCACTGATCCAGAATCTGGTTTCCAGCATCTGCAGTCATTGTTTTTACCTGATAAACAGGTAGATTGGGACTAGATTGGGTTGGGATATCTGGTCAGCACAGATGGGTTAGACCGAAGGGTCTGCTTCCATGCTGTGCATCTCTATGACTCTATATGGCACAGTGCTTAGCTCTGCTGCCTCACAGCACCAGAGCCCTGGGTTCAATTCCAGCCTCGGGTGACTGTCTGTGTGGAGTGTGTATATTCTCTCCCAGTCAGCGTGGGTTTCCTCCAGGTGCTCCAGGTTTCCTTCCACAGTCCAAAAATGTGTAGGTCAGTTGGATTGGCCATGTTAAATTGCCCTATAGTGTTCGGGGATGTGCAGGTTAGGTGGGTTAGCCATGGGGATAAGGCGGGTCTGTCTGGGAATGCTATTCTGAAGGTTGGTGCAGTCTCAATGGCCTGAGTGGCCTCTATCTACACTGTAAAGATTCTATGATATTGATGATTCTAAGTCTAGTGGAAGAAGAAATTTAAGCTAAACTGTGGTAAGGGTGGGAAGTAGTTATTCAAATTGCAGACAACAGGAATTATCTAGAAAAATGATTAAGGGAAGGGAATTTATCTCATAAAAACATGAATATTGAGAGCTATTTACAGAAATGGTGATTAGAAAGGGAATAGAACATAGAACAATACAGCGCAGAACAGTCCCTTTGGCCCTCGATGTTGCGCCGACCTGTGAACTATTCTCAGCTCGTCTCCCTACACTATCCCAAAATCATCCATGTACTTAGTTAAGAATTGTTTAAATCTCCTTAATGTGACTGAGCTGACTACATTAACAGGTAGGGCATTCCATGCCCTTATCACAATCTGCGTAAAGAACCTGCCTCTGACATCTGTCTTGAATCTATCACCCCTCAATTTGTAGTTATGCCCTCTCGTACAAGCTGACGTCATTATCCTAGGAAAAAGTCTTTCACTGTCTACCCTATCTAATTCTCTGATCATCTTGTATGTCTCTATCAAGTCCCCTCTTAGCCTTCTTCTTTCCAATGAGAACAGACCCAAGTCTCTCTGCCTTTCCTCATAACACCTTCCCTCCAGACCAGGCAACATCCTGGTAAATCTCCTCTGCACCTTTTCCAATGCTTCCACATCTTTCCTGTAATGGGGCAACCAGGACTGTACACAATATTCCAAGTGCGGCCGCACCAGCGTTTTGTATAGTTGCAGCATGATATTGCGGTTCCGGAACTGAATCCCTCTACCAATGAAACCTAACACACACCGTTTGCCTTCTTAACAGCACTATCCACCTGGGTGGCAACTTTCAGAGATCTATGCACATGAACTCCAAGATCCCTCCAAGAATTGTTTGTTAAAGCTGAAGACAGTGTGATTAATTCAGTGAAGTCTGTTAAGGAAACAGAAATTGTTTCAGGCAAGTCCTTAGAATGACGTTTTTTCTTTAAATTCACTCACAGGATGTGAGCATTACCCATCCCTAATTGCCCAAAGGGCAGTTAAGAGTCAACCACAATGCTGTGGGTCTAGAGTCACATGTAGGCCAGACCAGGTAAGGTTGGCAGTTTCCTTCCCGAGAGGACATTAGTGAACCAGATGGATTCTCTGACAATTGACAATGGTTTCAAGGTCATCATTAGACCCTTAACTCCAAATTCTTAATTGAATTCAAATTAACTATCTGCCATGGCAGGATTTGAACCCAAATTCTCCAAAACATTACCTGGGTCTCTAGATTAATACTGTAATAATACCGCTAGGTCTTTGCCAGTAACAGCATTGCTCAGAAGATTTCATTTCAGAGATGGGCCAATTTGAACACAGTGTTGAACCTTTGGATCAGAAGACTTTATGAATACAGAATAGCTTCCAAATTCAATATTAGACAAGAAGCTGAACAAGTTCATACACTTCTTCTACAACTGGGAGTATACCTGATGAAGCCGTTGCTCCGTGAAGGAAATCTAAGCAATAAAATGTTATCTAGTTGAATTGTTCTGGGAGATAAGTGAAATCTCGAGACCTGAAGCTGTGAGGTCAGAGACTTGGGGGAGATGCAGTTGTGGTTAAAGTAATTACATACATTATCTGTATATTATACAATATATATTTACTATAATCCAAAATATATAAGCATTCATCATGGGAAAAATTTGGGAGAAATAGTGTGTGAGGATGTAAAGGGCTGAAAGGGTTAATGTTGAGGAGTGCCTGTTCGGCCAATCCATGACTGAGCAGCTCAAAATGGCTGCCGGCTATCTATGGATAATGCAGCAGAACGTGGCTGATAGTAGTTAGAGCCCTTGGGAATATATTTATTTAATATAGTCTTCACAAGTGGAACAATAGTAGCTCTGTAGACTCAAGGTTATTGGACTAAGATAGAATATACAGCTGCAGTTGCTTACACATAAGACATAGATAAGAACATTTCACACTAATTAGTTGTTTCTCTTGAATTATTTAGTCAATCTATTGTAATATTAAGAGTAGGCTTTAGTTAAGATTCTTTAGATAATCATAGATGTAGATTCCAAAGTAGTTATCGATCCACTTAGATCCACTTATTCTTCTGTATTTCCTGTAATGAGAAATTTAAATGGTCCTGAAGTAATAGGCAAGTATCCAATTAATTGGCAGTTAATACAGTTAGTGATATTAAAGAGTTAATTTGCTCTGCCGACTTGCAGGAAATTAGAAGTCCTGAGGCCAGGGTAGAATGTCTCTGACTTACAGGTAGATTGTAAGGAAGTTATATTACCATCCCTTGCCACTCAGAACCAGTTACATTGTCACCATCTCCTATTCCGAAATCAATAAGAACATTACATTTGGAATTCCGACTACTCCCTGTATTTAAGAAACGATTCACAACAGATTTGACTATTAAAGGATGATTTACATTATATTGTTTCTGGAGATGATTGGGTCACTACATTGTGTGGCATGTGACAGTGGGGGAGAAGCTGGGGTTGTCTTGTGGGCATTACTGACTGTGATGTGAAGATTCTGTATAAAGGAAGGACTGTTTCCTTTGTTCAGAGAAACTTTCGACACACTTCACAAGCATGGCAAAGAGTGTGAAGAATTTCTCAAAGGTTTGTACTGTATTTGCTTAATAAAATTTGATTGTTGTTCTCAGAAGTTGGCATATTGCAGTTGCATTAAGTGCCTAAGAATCTCAGAAAAAAATAACTTAACAGGTTCAGCTGGCAAATGATCACCGAATAACTATCCATTTTGAAAAGCCTCAAGAAGGGAGATAAGAGAGTCTGGTAACACCATGAATCTACGGAGAACCAGAGGTGAGCCACAAGCCTGTCCATCTCTTTGTTGTTCAGTGATATGATTAGCTTACTTGGAAATACACTGAAATTGCTGAGCGTGGCAATACTTCCTTCAGGTTAAAGACCATCAACAGTTACACAGTGTCAGGTAAATTGCTGAGGCAAGCTTGAACTGTATAAGTTACTGTACCAGAGAGCCAAGTGCGAAGGGATAACTTTCACTGCTGACCAATAGCAAACAAGGTGGGGGTGCAGATGTGCATGTGCGCCCTAAGTTTTAACTGTATAAGTTAAGACATTCTGAAGCTTTTTGTGTGTCTTATTGAAGAAATGAAGCTGTACTGAAAACAAAGCTACAATAAAGACAACCTGAAACCACCCCTCCACTTGGACTCTTATTGGAAACTATGAGATCTAACAATGTCTTAAGCACTGTCCATTCTGATGTTATTCATGTACACTCACATGGACAACAGCTTCAGAATCCCCAAAGCAGTAAGATGCACAATCTCCCACCCAATTTCTGTCACAGTGTCACTCACATTGGTGTAACTTGTTGCTATCTGCAACAAACAGCATTTTGTTTATGATTGGAGCCTGTTCTCATTAGACCCCCTTGTGGTTTTCCTCTCCCACAGCAGACTCTGTAAGTCCTATTGTAGACCGCCACCCTGAAAGAGAGTACCTTATATTGAACAATGGTCCAGAGAGCTCAGACACCATGATGAGCGGGTTATGGTTATTTATACAACATCCCTCAAAGGGGGATAATTCTTCTCTATGTTTACCCTGTCAATTCCCCATAGAATTTTATATGGTTCAATTAGGCCACCTCCCATGTTTCTCAATGTCAATCAGTTAAAACCAAACCAGCTCAACATTTCCTCATTCATTCCACGAATCTGCCTGGTGATCCTTCTCTGAACTGTCTCTAACGCTGGTACATCATTTTTATATAAAGAGACAAAACAGTACATTACTCTGGATATGGTTGCACCCATTCCCTATGCCATACGATTAATGCTCCCTTACTTCAGCAGGAGCAGATGGTGGTGTCGTGGTCATGTCACTAGGGGTTAGAATCCTAAGGCGCAGGCTAAGGTCCTGGCGACAGGAGTTCAAATTTCATCCTTAGTCTGAATTCAGTTCAGCAATTCTTAAAAAACATATTCATGTTGTGGAATGTGGACATCACTGGCTGGTCAGCCTTTATTGCTCATCCCTTGTTGCCCTGTCTGGGATATTAACCCAGGAATAAAAGCTGCTAATTGCTGAGAATCACACAGTAGCATTCTGGCCATTGATAAATCTGTACTAGTCCCAATATAACTGATGCCAAACTAACACTAAAATCCATACCCTCTGTTATTCAACGTTGGGGTGGGGGACAATGTCTTTATGGAATAATAGAAGCCTCCTACTAGTAGAAAATACCACTTGCAAATCTGCCCCCCTGTAGCAGCATGGAATGGTGTGTTAAACCTGTTTTCCAAATTACCCAGGAGCTTTGAGAACCTGTCGCACTCTTGCTTTCTCCATAACAATGACGCAGCCGGAGTCAATTTGCCAATTGTTTGAAATATTGCATTTGTCCTGGTGAGTGTTAGAAGAAAATCTTCAAAAAAACCACATCTCTCATTTCAGTAAGATTTAACTTCTGTATGACAACAGAACATGTATTTGTAGATAACAAAACAGAAATTGCTGGAAAGGCTCAGCAGGTCTGGCAGCATCCAAGAAAAGAAAACAGAGTTAACGTTTAGGGTCCAGTGACCCTTTCTCTTGTGTTCTGATGGTGCCAGACCCGCTGAGCTTTTCCAGCAATTTCTGTTTTTCTTTCTGATTTACAGTGCCTGCAGTTCTTTTAGTTTTTATAATGTATTTATAGTCTATAGATCCTATTAGAAATTAAAATAAGGAAGATCAAACTAAAATCAAAGTGAGAATGTTTTTTGAATGTTTTGCTTAACTCTCACCTCGGATACAATGAATTCTTAAAATATTCTGTTTCTTTACCTGATATTGCAGAATGTCCTCAGCCCATTTTCTCTGAATAAATTGCATCTGCTCTTCAAGACATCGTCTCCTTATGTTTAGTTTTGTCACCTGCTCCTGTAGAGGTTGCAACTGTTTTCTGAAGCTTTCAATTTCATGCAGTGTGTGTTTAAGTGATTCAGCCCTGGTCTTACTCCAGTTCAGGAGATTTCTCACTTTAGGTTCATAGTGTTTCTCCAGCCATTGCCACTGTTCTCCAAACAAACTTTGAAATTCTTCGTTTGTTTGATGACTGTTTGTCAGGGACAGCATATTCCTTTCATTTTTAATACTCTCCAACCGATTAATCATTTGGTTTAATTCTTTCTGATGGCAATGTTTAAGTACAGCCAATTCATCAGCAAGTCTCTGTGCCTCAGATTCCAGTACTTCCTGTTGCGATGTAATTAGGGGCAAGTCCTGTTTATTGATGTGTAGTTCATATTTACAAGTAATTTGAGCTTTAGTGATCTTAAACAAGTTTCTTTTTGTGCACGTTATTTCTTCCTTGAAGTTATCACATTCAATCTCTGTCTTTGATTTAGCTTGGTAAAGTTTCAAGAGTTCAGTCCTAAGGTTACCAATCTCTTTATGCACTGGCTCCTTCATGAAGTTTAATTCTTTCATAAGATTCTCCCTTTCTTCCAGAAGTTCTCCAACACTGTCTATACATTCCTGGAAATGTTTTCCTACTGCTTGCAGTGAATCAACAGTCGTGATAATGTCAGCAGTAGGATCCTCTTGGAAGTCATTCATTGTATTCTGGGATACAAAAGTGAAATAATGAGATTATCTTCATAGAATCCCTACAGTGCAGAAACAGGCTAATCAGCCCATTGAGTCTGCACTAGTCCTCTGAAAAGCATCCTTTCCTGGTTCACTAATGTTCTTAGGGAAGAAAAGCAGCCATCCTCACCTGGTTGGCCTACATATGACTCCAGACCCACAGCAAAGTGGTTGGTTCTTAATTGCCCTCTGAAATGGCTGAGCAAGCCATTCAGTTGTACCAATCGCTACAAAGTCTCAAAGGAATGAAACTGGACGGATCACCGAGCATTGACTTAGGCACCAGAAAAGACAATGGCAGAAACAGCCCAGTCAACCCTGCAAAGTCCTCCTTACTAACATCTAGGGGCGCGTGCCAAAATTGAGAACGCTGTCACATAGACTAGTCAAGTAACAGCCTGACTTAGTCATACTCACAGACTCATACCTTACAGGCAATGTCCGAGACATCACCATCACCATCACCATCCCTGGATATGTCCTGTCCCACCGGCAGGACAGACCCAGCAGAGATGGCAGCACAGTGGGATACAGTTGGGAGGGAGTTGCCCTGGGAGTCCTCATGATGTTTTGTGGTTTCAGGTTAAACATTGGCAAGGAAACCTCCTGCTAATTACCACATACCATCCTCCCTCAGCTGATGAATCGGTACTCCTCCATGCTGAACAACACTTAGAGGAAGCACTGAGGGTGGTAAGGACACAAAATGTCCTCTGGGTGGGGGATTTCAATGTCCACCACCAAGAGTGGCTCAGCAGCAGCATTACTGATCGAGCTAGTTGGGTCCTAAAGGACATAGTTGCTAGACTGGGTCTGCAGCTGAGTGGCCCTGGCAGAACCCAAATTGGGTGTCACTGAGCAGGTTATTGCTGAGCAGGTGCTGCTTGATAGTGTTGATGACACCTTCCATCACTTTCCTGATGATCGAGAATAGACTGATGGGGCGGCAACTGGTTGGTTAGATTTATCCCGGCTTTTATATTAACACAAAACATAGAAAAGTACAGCACAGAACAGGCCCTTAGGCCCACGATGTTGTGCCGAGGATTAATCCTAATGTAAAATATAATAACAACCTACACTTTCCTCAACTCACTGCTATCCATGTGCATGTCCAGCAGTCGCTTAAATGTCCCTAATGACTCTGCTTCTACCACCACAGCTAGCAACGCATTCCATGCATTCACAACTTTCTGCGTAAAGAACCTACCTCTGATGTCTCCTCTATACCTTTCTCCTAATACCTTACAACTATGACCCTCGTACCAGTCAACCCTGCCCTGGGGTAAAGTCTCTGCCTATTGACTCTATCTATTCCTCTCATTATCTTGTATACCTAAGGACATACCTGGCAATTTTCCACATTGTCAGTCAAATGCCAGTGTTGTAACTGTCCTGGAAGAGCTTGGCTAGCGAAGCAGCAAGTTATGGAGCACAAGTCTTCAGTATTATTGCCCGAATGTTGTCAAGGCCGTAGCCTTTGCAGAATCCAGTGCCTCCAACTGATTATCCAATAAAATACTCCCCACCCGTGCCATTTAGATAATCGAGGCTCCTCTGTACTGGCCACTCAGTGGCACCCACTTCCCATGAATGAATAAATTTTTAAAAATCCAGTGGGTGGCACGGTGGCACAGTGGTTAGCACTGTTGCCTCACAGCGCTAGAGACCCGGGTTCAATTCCCGCCTCAGGCGACTGACTGTGTGGAGTTTGCACATTCTCCCCGTATCTGCGTGAGCACCCTCCGGGTGCTCCGGTTTCCTCCCACAGTCCAAAGATGTGCAGGGTCAGGTGAATTGGCCATGCTAAATTGCCCGTAGTGTTGGGTAAGGGGTAAATGTAAGGGTATGGGTGGGTTTCGCTTTGGCGGGTCGGTGTGGACCTATTGGGCCATAGGGCCTGTTTCCACACTGTAATCTAATCTAATCTAATCTAAAAACCCAACTCCCTACTCTATCCTCATAACCCTGCATTTACCATGGCTAACCCACCATCGGCAATTTTTAGAATGACCAATCCACCTAATCTGCACATCTTCGGACTGTGGGAGGAAACCAGAGCACCCAGAGGAAACCCAAACAGACATGGGGAAAACGTGCAAACTCCACACAGACAGTCATCTGAGGCTGCGGTTGAACCCAGGTCCCTGGCACTGTGAGGCATTAATGCTAACCACTGATTAACTGTTGATGTTAATGTTGATTAGAGATGGTATGGGGTTCAATGAAAACATTACTTAGTATTAAAAGTATCCAATCCAAACTATTATTCATTTGTGATTGTATAATTATCTCATCAGAAATAATTCTCAGATGGTAATAAAGTATCTGTGATTACATATCGTATGCTCAGTGACTGAAGCCCGTATCCCATGTATGAATAAAAAAATTCAAGTTGCATTCAGTTTACAACACCTTCAATATAGACTGAGGTCACCAATTCACAGGCAAGTTGCTTAATTCATTTATCTTGTTACAAATATTATATGCTTTTAAATAAAGAGGAACTACTTTGCCTTTTCGTTATTTTCCCCCTTTCATACTTATTTGCTGTTTTTGTTTATGTTTATACAGTGTTCCACACTGGGTATCATTACTTACTTCGCTGCCCTACACTCCTGCCGTATCTCAGTGTAATCCTTGTACCATTCCCCCTCTAGAAAGCTCCCGACTTCTACAATTTAAAGAGCTCTATTAATAGTAATGTGATTTATTTCACCCACTCACTCAACCTATCTATACCGCTTGCAGTTTCCCTGTGTTCTCATCTCAACATGCCCTCCCAAGTATTTCTGTATCATCAGGAAATTTGAATGCATTACACTGTGGGAATGGAGAGTTAAATGTTCACAATTTCAATGGCTAAATGAGGGATTGCAAAGAAACTTGGGAGATGTATAGTAAAGGCTTAATCACACATTTGCTCTAAGAATATAGGAAGGATGTTTTGAAACTTGGAAGGGTTCAGAAAAGATTTACAATAAAGTTGTCAGGGTTGCAGGGTTTGAGCTATAGGGAGAGGCTGAATAGGCTCGAGTTGTTTTCCTTGGTGCATCAGAGGCTGAGCAGTGACCTTAGAGAAGTTGAGAAAATCATGAAGGGCATTGATAGGATAAGTAGACAATGTTTTTTTCCCTCTGTTGGGGGAGTCCAAAACTAGAGGGTTTAGGGTGAGAGGGGAAAGATTTAATAGGGATCTAAGGGGCAACTTTTTTCACACAGAGGGTGGTGTGTGTATGGAATGAGCTGGCAGAGGAAGTGGTGGAGGCTGGCATAATTACAACATCTAAAAGACATCTGGATGGATACATGAATAGGAAGGGTTTAGACAGATATGGACCAAGTGATGGCAAATGGGACTACATTAATTTAGGATATCTGGTTGGCATTGACAAGTTGGATTTAAGGGCTTGTTTCCGTTCTGTACATCTCTGTGAATCTATGACTGTGATAACTACTGAGCACGTGCAAAAGCCGTTATATCATATTGACACCAGATCACATAGAATTGGATCCTGGGACTGTCTGAATATCCTCTCTTACAATGTCCTGGAAATATTTAGGTTTAATAAAGCCTGTCGATCACTCACACAAATCCAGGCATCAGATTGCCACAAAAACCAAAGCAATTTGTTTTCACACATTAGCGTAGGGGACCACTGGTAGGAACTTCAAAGGAATTTTCATTGCCATAGTTAATTTGTATATTTTATCGGATCTGTTTTGGATTTTCTGCTGTTTGTCATTTTCATAAATTACTTGAATAAGGGCGTAGAAGGATGGGTTAGTAAATTTTCAGACAACACTAAGGTTGGTGGAGTTGTGGATAGTCCTAAAAGATGTTGTAGGTTACAGAGAGACACAGATAAGCTGCAGAGCTGGGCTGAGAGGTGGCAAATGGAGTTTAATGCAGAAAGGTATGAGGTGATTCACTTTGGAAGGAGTAACAGGAATGCTGAGTACTGGGCGAATAGTAAGATTCTTGGTAGTGTAGATGAGCAGAGAGATATTGGTGGCCATGTATATAGATCCCTCAAAGTTGCCAACCAGGTTGATAGGGTTGTTAAACAGGCATACTGTGTGTTAGCTTTTATGGTAGAGGGATTGAGTTTCAGAGCCATGAGGTCATGCTGTAGCTGTACAAAACTCTGGTTTGGCTGCACTTGGAGTATTGTGTACAGTTCTGGTCACTGCATTATAGGAAGGATGTGGAAGCTTTGGAAAGGGTTCAGAGGAGATTTACTAGGATGTTGCCTGGTATGGAGGGAAGGTCTTACGAGGAAAGGCTGAGGGACTTGAGGCTGTTTTCTTTAGAGAGATGAAAGTTGAGAGGTGACTTAATTGAGACATATAAGATAATCAGAGAGTTAGATCATGTGGACAGTGAGAGCCTTTTTCCTCGGATGGTAAAAGTTAGCACGAGGGGACATAGCTTTAAATTGAGGGGTGATAGATATAAGACAGATGTCCGAGGTAGGTTCTTTACTCAGAGAGTAGTAGGGGTGTGGAATGCACTGTCTGTAACAATTGTAGATTCGCCAACTTTATGGGCAGTCAAATGGTCTTTGGATAGACATATTGATGAGAATGGAATAGTGTAGGTTAGATGGACTTCAGATTGGTTTCACAGGTGCTGCAACATTGAGGGCCAAAGGGCCTGTACTGCACTGTCATGTTCTATGTTCTATTTAAAATCTCTGATATTCCTCTTGGGGTTCCTGGTTTCCTTGTGAGAAGACAGTTGAATGTACAAGAAATTAAGAATATAAGGAACAGGAGCAAGACTACACTGTATGAAAAATGTCTGACATTTTTGCTTGTGCAGAAGTTCTAGGAATTTGTTGGATGTCTTGTCAGAGATGAAACCTCATTCTATAGTTAGCAGCTTTTAGCATAGAGCAATGTACTGAGAATGTGCCCAAATGAGGAACTTGGCGTAGTGAGAATGAATGATGTGATTGAGCAGGTGACTGATACGATAATAATCCAGGCAGGATGTTGTGCTGGACTCTGGGTGCAGTGAATTATGAGCACAGTATACACAGGAGACCTTCTGAGTCACGAGGTGAGTAATTATGTTACTAGTTAATTAAGTTGGTTGTCACATATAGGCATCACAATAAAAAGAGACATATTTATATAGCATCTAGAGGCGCTTCACTACTAAAAAAGTCACTGTTGTCATATGAGGACATCAACGGTGTAAATACCACAGGGCAGATAAACATATTGTTGCCATGTAAATCTGCTAAAAATAACATTTTCATTGTGAATAAACAAACCAACACCTTTTGGAATTGTCACCTCTTTTTAAAGGAACTTCTGGACTGGACAGTTTAATCTTTGGGTGATTGTAAGGACAATTTCTAAAAAGTAAACTGGACACTTGAGGGGTTAAACTGATGCTGTCTGGACTAATCAGGATTTGGGACTGCATGTTCAACCAACTACCAATATGATAATGACTATTCTGCGACACCATCCTGTGCTGGAGCAGGTTTAGGATTCAGAGATTCCTGTTATTACCCACAGCCTCAGAAAGGTTTAACCAGGGAAAGAAAGCAGCCAGTCTTGAGCAAATGTAAACAGCCAATTATTTCAATTAGTGCAACCATGCAATCAAATTAAATGGTTGATTTGCTTTTCACTGAGAATTCACTGTAAACGAATCAGCATCAACTCTG
The DNA here is from genome assembly GCF_004010195.1 of Chiloscyllium plagiosum. Classification (NCBI taxonomy): domain Eukaryota; kingdom Metazoa; phylum Chordata; class Chondrichthyes; order Orectolobiformes; family Hemiscylliidae; genus Chiloscyllium; species Chiloscyllium plagiosum. The sequence continues at coordinate 48,308,646 of NC_057738.1, forward strand.
TGTGTCACTGAATTGTAATATCAAACTGACAGAAGATTATTGTAAAGATACAAATTAAAAAGATGAAATATTAATTTCAAAACTTGTAGGTTTTGCAAGGGTGAAAATCTGGAAACAAGATACTAAATAGAACATTACAGCGCACTACAGACCCTTCTGCCTTCAATGTTGCGCCGACCTGTGGAACCAATCTGAAGTCCATCTATCCTACATTATTCCATTCTTATCCTTATGATTATCCAATGACCATTTAAATGCCCTTAAAGTTGCAGAGTCTACTACTGTTGCAGGTAGGGCATTCCATGCCCCTACTACACTCTGAGTAAAGAAATTGCCTCTGACATCTGTCCTATATCTATCATCCCTCAATTTAAAGCTATGTCCCCTCGTGCTAGCCATCACCATCCAAGGAAAAAGGATCCTCTGATCCACTGTCCACCCTATCTAATCCTCTGATTATCTTATATGTCTCAATTAAGTCACCTCTCAAACTTCTCTCTAATGAAAACAGCCTCAGGTCTCTCAGCTTTTCCTCATAAGACCTTCCCTCCATACCAGGCAACATCCTAGTAAATCTCCTCTGAACCCTTTTCAAAGCTTCCACATCGTTCCTATAATGCAGTGAACAGAACTGTACGCAATACTCCAAGTATGGCTGCACCAGAGTTTTGTATAGCTGCAGTATGACCTCATGGCTCTGAAACTCAATCCCTCTACCATAAAAACTAACACACCGTATGCCTTCTTAACAACTTTCTGAAAGTCGGTGGAGTAGTGGACAGTTTGGAAGAATGTTACAGGTTGTAGGGGGACTTGGATAAACTGCAGAATTGGGCTGAGAGGTGGCAAATGGAGTTCAATGCAGCTAGATGTGAGGTGATGCACTTTGGGAAGAATAACAGGAAGGCAGAGTACTGAGTCAATGGAAAGATTCTTGGTAGTGTGGATGTGCAGTGGGCTCTTGGAGTCCATGTACAGAGATCCCTGAAAATTGCCACCCAGGTGGATAATGTTGTTAAGAAGGCATAAGGTGTGTTGGGTTTTATTGGTAGAGGGATTGAGTTCCCGAACCGCAATATCATGCTGCAACTATACAAAACGCTGGTGCGGCCACACTTGGAATATTGTGTACAGTTCTGGTCGCCCCATTACAGGAAGGATGTGGAAGTGTTGGAAAAGGTACAGAGGAGATTTACCAGGATTTTGCCTTGTTGAGGGGGAAGGTCTTATGAGGAAAGGCTGAGAGACTTAGGTCTGTTCTAATTGGAAAGAAGAAGGCTAAGGGGGGATTTGATAGAGACATAAAAGATGATCAGAGGATTAGATAGGGTAGACAGTGAAAGTCATTTTCCTAGGATGATGACGTCAGCTTGTACGAGGGGACATAACTACAAATTGAGGGGTTATAGATTTAAGGCAGATGTCAGAGCCAGGTTCATTACTCAGAGAGTGGTAAGGGCGTGGAATGCCCTACCTGCCAATGTAGGTAACTCAGCCACATTAGGGAGATTTAAACAATCCTTGGATAAGCACATGGATGATGATGGGGTAATGTAGGGGGACGAGCTGAGAATAGTTCACAGGTCGGCACAACATTAAGGGCCGAAGGGCCTGTTCTACGCTGTATTGTTCTATGTTCTATATTCTAACCCTATCAATCTCGGTGGCAACTTTGAGGGATCTATGTACATGGACACTGATATCTCTCTGCTCATCTATACTACCAAGAATCTTACAATTAGCTCAGTACTCTTTATTCCTGTTGCTCCTTCCAAAGTGAATCATCTCACTTTTCTGCCTTAAACTCCATTTGCCACCTCTCAGCCCAGCTCTGCAGCCTATCTATGTCCCTCTGTAACCCACAACATCCTTCGGCACTATCCACAATTCCACTGACTTTAGTGTCATCCGCAAATTTACTAACCCATCCTTTTACGCCCTCATCCAGGTCATTTATAAAAATGACAAACAGCAGTGGCCCCAAAACATATCCTTGCAGTATACCACTAGTAATTAAACTCCAGGATGAATATTTCCCATTAACTACTACCCTCTGTCTTCTTTCAGTGAGCCAATTTCTGATCCAAACCGCTAAATCACCCTCAATTGCATGTCTCCATATTTTGTGTAATAGCTTATGATGGGGAACCTTAATAAATGCCTTACTGAAATCCAAATACACCACATTAAATGCTTTTCCCTCATCCACCTGTTTTGTCACCTTCTTGAAGAACTCAATAAGGTTTGTGAGGCACGACCTACCCTTCACAAAACCGTGTTGAATGTCCTTATTCTTCTGTAGATGGTTATAAATCCTATCTCTTATAACCTTTTCCAATACTTTACATGCTAGCGAAGTAAGGCTCACAGTCTATAATTACCAGGGCTGTCTCTACTCCCCATCTTGAACAAGGTGACAACATTTGCTATTCTCTAATCTACTGGCACTATTCCTGTAGACAATGACGACATAAAGATCAAAGCCAAAGGCTTGGCAATCTCCCCCCTGGCTTGCCAGAGAATCCCAGGATAAATCCCATCTGGCCCAGGGGATTTATCTATTTTCATTATTCCAGAATTGCTAACACCTCCTCCTTGTGAACCTCAATCCCATCTAGTCTAGTAGCCTGTATCTCAGTATTCTCCTCTTTTTCCAGTGTGAATACTGACCAAAAATATTCTTTTAGCACTTCCCCTATCTCCTTGGACTCCTCACACAACTTCCCATTACCATCCTTAACTGGCCCTAATCTTTCTCCAGTCATTCTTTTATTCCTGATATATTGAGAGAAAGCTTTAGGGTTTTCCTTGATCCTATCTGCCAATGACTTCTCATGTCCCCTCCTGGCTCTTCTTAGCTCTCTCTTTATGTCTTTCCTGGCTAACTTGTAAATCTCAAGCACCCTAACTGAGCCTTCACGTCTCATCCTAACATAAGCCTTCACTTCCTCTTGACAAGAGATTCACCTTCTTCAGTAAACCATGGCTCCCTCACTCGACTGCTTCCTCCCTGCTGTTCATGCTGATCAAGGATATGCAGTAGCTGTTCCTTGAACAAGCTCCACATTTCAATTGTGCCCATCCCTGCACTTTCCTTCCTCTTCCTATGCATCCTAAATCTTGCCTAATCGCATCATAGAACATAGAACAATACAGCACAGAACAGGCCCTTCAGCCCTCGATGTTGTGCTGACCTGTGAACTAATCTAAGCCCATCACCCTACACTATCTCATCATCACCCATATGCTTATCCAAGGATTGTTTAAATGCCCCAAATGTGGCTGAGTTAACTACATTGGCAGGCAGGCATTCCACGCCCTTACCACTCTCCGAGTGAAGAACCTGCCTCTAACATCTGTCTTAAATCTATCATCCCTCAATTTGCAGCTATGCCCCCTCGTACAAGTAGATGTCATCATCCTAGGAAAAAAACTCTCACTGTCCACGCTATCTAATCCTCTGATCATCTTGTATGTCTCTATCAAATTCCCTCTTGGCCTTCTTATCTTCAATGAGAACAGACCCAAGTCCCTCAGCCTTTTCTCATAAGACCTTCGCTCCAGACCAGGCAACATCCTCGTAAATCTCCTCTGCACTTTTTCCAATGCTTCCACAAACTTCCTGTAATGGGGCGACCAGAACTTTATGCAATACTTCAAGTGAGGCCACACTAGCATTTTGTACAGTTGCAGCATGACATCACAGCTCTGGAACTCAATCCCTCTACCAATAAAACCAAACACACCGTATGCCTTCTTAACAGCACTATCAACCTGGGTGGCAACTTTCAGGGATCTATGTACATGGACATCAAGACCCCTCTGCACATCCACACTACCAACTATCTTTCCATTGACCCAGTACTCTGCCTTCCTGTTAATTTTCCCAAAGTGCATCACGTCACATTTATCTGCATTAAACTCCATTTGCCACCTTTCAGCCCAGTTCTGCAGTTTATCCAAGTCTCCATTCAACCCGTAACATTTTTCCACACTATCCACCACTTCACCGACTTTAGTATCATCTGCAAACTTACTAACCCATCCCCTTATGCCTGCATCCAAGTTGTTTATAAAAATGACAAACAGCAGTGATCCCAAAACAGATCCTTGTGGCACACCACTAATAACCGGACTCCAAGCTGAATATTTGTCATCAACCACCACTCGTTGCCTTCTTTCAGAAAGCCAGTTTCTAATCCAAACTGCTAAATCACCCTCAATCCCATGCCTCTGCATTTTCTCCATCAGCCTACCATGTGGAACCTTATCAAAGGCTTTACTGAAGTCCATGTATACCACGTCAACTGAACTACCCTCTTCCACATGCTTGGTCACCTTCTCAAAAAACTCTCTGAGGTTTGTGAGGCACGACCTGCCCTTGATGAATCCATGTTGACTATTTCCAATCAAATTGTTGCTTGCTTGGTGATTATAAATCCTATCTCTTATAATCCTTTCCAAATATTTTCCTACAACAGACATAAGGTTCACTGGTCAATAATTACCTGGGTTATCTCTACTGCCCTTCTTGAACAAGGCACAACATTTGCAATCCTCCAGTTCTCTGTAGACAATTATGACTCAAATATCAAGGCCAAAGCTCGGCCATCTCCTTCCCAGCCTCCCAGAGCAAAAATCCCATCCAGCCCAGGACTTATCCACTTTCACACCTTCTAGAATTGATAACACCTCCTCCTTACTAACCTCAATCCTTTCAAGTCTCATTGCCCATATCTCATTCTTCTCCTCTACAATATTCTCCATTTCCTCAGTGCAAACATATGAGAAATATTCGTTTCACACCTCTCCAATCTCCACAGGATCCACACACAACTTCCCACTTCTGTCTTTGACTGGCTCTATTCCTACCCTCGTCATCCTTTTATTTCTCACATACCTATAGAAAGCTTTAGGGTTCTCCTTTATTCTACCTGCTAAAGACTGCTTGTGTTCCCTCCTTGCTCTTCTTAACTCTCTCTTTAAATACTTTATAGCTATTCTGTAACTCTCCATCGGCGCATCTGAACCATCTCGCCTCAACGTTATATATGCCTCTCTCTTCCACTTAACAAGAGATACAATTTCTTTAGTAAACTATTTACCATCGCCTTGGAAAGGGAAAGGAGCAGCTACTGAGGGAAGATATTTAATTGGGTATAAGGAAATTATGACGCTATCAGACAGAAGTTGGGAAGTACAGACTGGGAGAAATTGTTCCACAGAAAGGGCACAGCAGACATGTGGAGACTGTTTAAGGAGCAGTTGTTGCGAGTGATGCATGAATTTGTTCCTCTGAGACAGGCAAGAAGGGGTAAGATTAAGGAACTTTGAATAACGAGAACAGAGGAGCTTCTCGTCAAAAGGAAGAAGGCAGATTACGTAAGGTGGAGGAAGCAAGGATCTAGCACAGCTTTAGAGGATTACAGGCTTGCTAGAAAGGAGCTCAGAAATGGACTGAGGAGAGTCAGGAGGGAGCACAAAAAAGGCTTGGCAAGAAGATTTAGGGAGAACCCAAAGGCGTTTTACTCATACGTGAGGAATAAGAGAATGATCATGGAGAAGGTAGGGCCGATCAGGGAAAGCGTAGGGAACTTGTGCGTGGAGTCTGAGCAGCTAGGGGAAGCTCTAAATGAGTTTTTTGCTTCAGTTTTCACCAAGGAAAGGGGCCTTGTTGTGAATGAAAACTTTGAGGAGCTGGGATATAGGCTTGACGAGCTCAAAATTGATGAAGTTGATGTGTAGAAATTTTGGAAAACATTAGGATTAATAAGTCCACAGAGCCAGACCAGATTTATCCCAGGCTGCTCCGGGGAAGCGAGAAAGGAGGTTGCTAAGCGCTGGCGAGGATATTTGCCTCCTCACTCCTCATGGGAGTCGTACTGGAGGATTGGAAGGAGGCAAATGTTGTTCCTTTTTTCAAGGGCAATAGGGAAATCCCTGGCAATTATAGACCAGTCAGTCTTACGTCTATGATCAGCAAAGTTTTGGAAAGAATTCTGAGGGATAGGATTTATGACTATTTGACAAATCATAGTGTGATTAAAGGTAGTTCAGCATGGCTTTGTGAGGGGCAGGTCATGCCTCACAAATCTTATTGAGTTCTGTGAGGAGGAGACAAGACAGGTCAACAAAGGTCGAGCAGTGGATGTGGTGTATATGGACTTCAGCAAGGCATTTGATAGGGTTCCCCATGGTAGGCTCATTCATAAAATCAGGATGTATGGGATACAGGGAGATTTGGCTATCTGGATTCAGAATTGGCTAGCTGACAGAAGGCAGAGAGTGGTTGTAGATGGAAAGTATTTTGCCTGGAGGACAGTGTTGAGTGGGGTCCCGCAGGGCTCTGTTCTTGGGCCTCTGCTCTTTGTAGGTTTTATAAATGACTTGGATGAGGAGGTTGAGGGGTGGGTTAGAAAATTTGCAGATGATACAAAGGTTGGAGGTGCCATTGATAATATCAGGGCCAATGCAGGCTGCAGCATGACATAGACAGGCTGCAGAGCGGGGCTGAGAAATGGCAGATGGAGTTCAACCTGTATAAATGCAAAGTGATGCATTTTGGAAGATTAAACTCGAATGCTGAATATAGGATTAAAGACAGGATTCTTGGCAGTGTGGAGGAGCAGAGGGATCTGGGTGTGCAAGTACATAGATCCCTCAAAGTAGCCACCCAAGTGGATAGGATTGTTAAGAAAGCATATGGTGTTTTAGCTTTCATTAACAGAGAAATTGAGTTTAAGAGCTGCGAGGTTTTGCTACAGCTCTACAAAGTCCATGATGAGACCACACTTGGAATATTGTGTCCAGTTCTGGTCGCCCTACTATAGGAAAGATACAGAGGCTTTGGAGAGGGTGCAAAGAAGGTTTACCAGGATGCTGCCTGGACTGGAGGGCTTGCCTTATGAAGAAAGGTTGAATAAGTTCAGACTTTTCTCTCTGGAGAGAAGGAGGAAGAGAGGAGACCTGATCGAGGTATACAAGATAATGAGAGGAATAGATAGAGTCAATAGCCAAAGACTTTTCCCCAGGGCAGGATTGACTAGTACGTGGGGTCATAGTTGTAAGGTATTAGGAGAAAAGTATAGAGGAGACATCAGAGGTAGGTTCTTTATGCAGAGAGTTGTGAATGCATGGAATATGTTACCAGTGGTGGTAGTGGAAGCAGGGTCATTGGGGACATTTAAGCGACTGCTAGACATGCACATGGACAGCAGTGAGTTGAGGAATGTGTAGGTTAAGTTATTATATTTTACGTTAGGATCAAACCTCGGCACAACATCGTGGGCCTAAGGGCCTGTTCTGTGCTGTACTTATCTATGCTCTATGCTCTAAACCACGGTTCTCTTATCTTTTCACTTCCTCCTTGCCTGACAGGGACACACCTAACAAAGGCACACAATATCTGTTCCTTAAACCAGCTCCACATTTCAATTGTCCCCATCCTCTATATTTTGCTGCCCCATTCTATGCCTCCTTAGTCTTGCCTAATGGCATTCTAATTGCCCTTTCCCCATTTATAACTCTTGCCCTGTGGCATGTACCTATCCCTTTCCATCGCTAAACTAAACGTAACTGAATTATGGTCACTGTCTCCAAAGTGCTCACCTACCACTAAGTCAAACACCTGGCCTGGTTCATTACCAAGTACCAGATCCAGTGTGGCCTCCCCTCTTGTTGGCCCTTCGATATACTGTGTCAGGATACCCTCCTGTACACATTGGACAAAAACTGATCCTTCTTATGTAGTAGAGTTACAGCATTTCTAATCAATGTTGGGGAAGTTAAAGACCCCCATAATGACCACCCTGTTCCTTTCACTCCTACCCAGAATTATTTTGCAATCCTCTCCTCCACCTCCCTGGAACTCTGCGGAGGCCTATAAAAAAGTCCCGGCAATGTGACATGTCCTCTCCTGTTTCTAACCTCAGCCCATACCACCTCAATAGACGAGTCCTCGCAAATGTTCTTTCAGCCACTGTTATACTGTCCTTGACTAACAAAGCCACACCTCCCCCTCTTTTACCACCTTCCCTGATTTTGATGAAAGATCTAAACCCTGGAACCTGCAACGTCCATTCCTGACCTTGCTCTATCCATGTCTTTGAAATGGCCACAACATTAAATTCCTAGGTACCTATCCATGCTGCAAGCTCACCTACCTTATTCCAGATATTCCTGGCGTTGAAGTAGACAAACTTCAAACCAGTTCGCTGTCTGCCAGCATACTCCTCTGACCATGCAATCCTGTCCCTGTCCTCCCTATTCTCATCCTCCTGTGCACTGGAACTACAACACAGGTTCCTATCCCCCAGCTGAGCTCGTTTAAACTCACCCGAAAAGCACTAGCAAATTTCCCACCCAGGATATTAGTACCCCTCTGGTTCAAGTGAAGACCATCCTGTTTGTAGAGTCCCACCTTCCCCAGAATGAGCCCCAATTATCCATATACCTGAAACCCACCCTCCTGCGCCATCCCTGCAGTCATGTGTTCAGCTGATATCTCTCCCTTTTCTTCACCTCACTATCATGTGGAACGGGTAACATTCCAGAGATAACAACTCTGTTCTCACTCTCAGCTTCCACCCTAGCTCCCTGAAATCCTGTCTTACATCCCTGTCCATCTTTCTATGTGAACCATGACTTGGGGCTGGTCACCCTCTCCCTTCAGGACCCTAAAGACACAATCTCAGACATCACAGACCCTGGCATCTGGGAGGCAACGCACCAATCGCGAGTCTCTTTTGTTCCCAGCAAACCTTCTATCTGACCCTCTAACTACCGAATCCCCAATGACTAACACTCTCCTCCTTTCCCTCCTTCCTTTCTGGGCAACAGGGACAGACTCTGTGCCAGGGACCTGTACCCAACTGCATGCCCCTGGCAAGTCTCATCCCCCTAATAGTATCCAAAACGGTATACTTGTTTTTCAGGGGAACGACCACAGGAATCCCTGCACTGACTGTTTTCTCCCCCTTTGAACAGTCACCCAGCTTTCTTCATGCCTTGGAATAACTACTTCCCTGTAACTCTTATCTATCACAGTCTCTGCCTCCTGAATGATCCGAAGTTCATCCAGCTCCTGATCCAGTTCCCTAACACGGTCTTGGAGAAGCAAGAGTTGGGTGCACTTCCTGTCGATGTACTTGAATGGGACACTAATGGCGTCCCTCATCTCCAGAATCATGCAGGAGGAACATTCCTCTCCCTGCACTGCCATCCCTACTAGTCCCCATATCAGAAAGTAAAAAAGAAGAGAAGCTTACCTGATGTGTCCCTGGTCTTTAAGGTTAGACGAGGTGGATGGGTGGGAGGCCCTACAAGGGTAGGGGCTGAAAATGTGTTGCTGGAAAAGCGCAGCAGGTCAGGCAGCATCCAAGGAGCAGGAGAATCGACGTTTCGGGCATGAGCCCTTCTTCATTCCTGAAGAAGGGCTTATGCCCAAAACGTCGATTCTCCTGTTCCTTGGATGCTGCCTGATCTGCTGCGCTTTTCCAGCAACACATTTTCAGCTCTGATCTCCAGCATCTGCAGTCCTCACTTTCTCCTACAAGGGTAGGGACTCAGGTTTAGAAAACACTCACTTATATAGCTGAGGAGAAAGAAAAGTCCCTCCTTTCCCTGAAGCCTCTGCTTTCTGAGGTGCTGCTGCAGCTGACACTCGAAGTAAGCTTTTAAAGTTTTAAATCAGTGACTCACCTTTCCCGACATGCTTCCGATCATAATTGCCTTTCCCTCAGCAATAACTCTTGTCCTGTGGTATATATCTATCCCTTTCCATCGCTAAAGTAAACATCCAAATTGTGGTCACTATCGCCAAAGTGCTCACCTACCTTCAAATCTAATACCTGGCCAGGTTCATTACCCCAGTACCAAATCCAATGTGGCCTCGCCTTCTGTTGGCTTGTATATACACTGTGTCAAGAAGCACTCCTGCACACACTGGACAAAAACTGACCCATCTACGGTATTTGACCTATAGTATTTCCAGTCAATATTTGAAAAGTTAAAGACCACATAACAAATACCCTGTTACTCTCGCTCCTATCCAGAATCATCTTTGCTATCCTTTCCTCCACATCTCTGGAACTATTTGGAGGCCTATAGAAAACCCCCAACAGAGTGAACTCTCCTTTCTTGTTTCTAACCTCAGCCCAAACTACCTCAGTAGACAAGTCCTCAAATATCCTTTCTGCCACCATAATACTATCCTTGACTAACAATGTCACACTTATCCCTCTTTTACCATCTTCTCTGTTCTGATTGAAACATCTAAATCCCGGAACCTGCAACAACCATTCCTGTCTCTGCTTTATCCATGTCTCCGAAATGGCCACAACATCGAAGTCCCAGGTACCAACCCAGGCTGCAAGTTCACCCACTTTATTCTGAATGCTCCTGGCGGTGAAGTAGACACACTTCAAACCACCTTCCTGCTTGCCGGTGAACTCTTGCGACTTGAAATTTCATTTCTGAACTCACTACTCTCAACCTCCTGGACATTAGAACTCCAATTTATATCCCCATCCCCCTGCTGAATTAGTTTAAACCCTCCCAAAGAGCATCAGCAAATTTTCCCCTCAGGATATTGGTACCCCTCTGGTTCAGGTGTAGATCATCCTGCTTCTAGAGGTCCCACCTACCCCAGAATGAGCCTCATTTATCCAGGTATCCAAAACTCTCCCTCCTGCACCATCCCTGTAGCTATGTGTTCAACTCCTCTCTTTCCCTATTCCTTGACTCACTAGCACGTGGCATGGGCAACAAACTAGAGACAACAACTCTGTTCTAGTGTTAAGCTTTCACGCTCGCTCCCTGAATTTCCACCTTTTATCCCCATCCCTGATACTGACTGAGGAATACACTGTCCATTCAGTAAACAGATCAGGGATTGTCCAATAACTTAATCTTCTGGGGAAATAGAGAAAATTTAGAATTTTAGTTATAGAAATTTACAGTACAGAAGAGGCCCTTCAGATTATTGTGACTGTAATGGTCCCTGAAAGAGCGACCCAGATCGTCCCATTCTCCAGCCCTATCCCCATAGCCCTCAAATTTAATCACCTTTCAAATATATATCCAGCTATGTTTTGAAACATCCTAAAGAATCCACAACTCCACCACATTTTTTTTGGTGGGGTGGGGGTGGGGAGTGCCAGCATGGTACCCCAGTGGTTAGCACTGCTGCCTCACAGCTCTAGGGACTCCGGCTCAATTCCAGCCTTGGGCGACAGTCTGTGTGGAGTTTATACATTCTCCCCCTGTTTGTGTGGGTTTCCTCCAGGTGCTCTGGTTTTCTCCCACAACCCAAAGATGTGCAGGTTAGGTGAATTGGCCATGCCAAATTACCCATAGTGTTCAGGGATGTGTAGGTTGGGTGCATTAGTCAGGGGCTAAGTGTAGGGGATTGGGTCTGGGTTAATGTAGACTTGTTGGGCTTTAGGGCCTGTTTCCACACTGTAGGGATTCTAATTCTAACTCTCCAAGGCAGTACATTCCAAATTCTAGCAACTCTCTGAGTAAAGAAGCTTCTCCTCATCTCACTTCTAGCTCTTTTGCTTACTTGAAATGGTGACTCCTAGTTATTGACATACCAACTAGTAAAGACAGTGTATCCTTCTTTATCCTGTTAAAATTTTTCATAGCTTTGAACACCTCAATAAAGTTTCATCTTAGTCTTCTCTGCTTCAAAGAGAATAAGCCCAATTTCTCTAGTCTTTTCTTACATCGAAAATCTCTCATTATTGGCATCATTCTAGTAAATCTCCTTTAAACTCTCACTGGGACTTTAACATCCTTCCTTAAATAAGGAGCCCAGAACTGAACACAATGATGCAAATGTGGTCTGACCGATGATTTGCAGAAATCTTTCATCACTTTTTTGCTTTTGTACTCAATGCTTCTATTTATAAACCCAAGGATCCTATAGGCCTTCTGAACAACTGTTTCAACTTGCCTGGCCAACTTCAGAGAATTATGCACTTGAACCCTGAGGTCCCTCTGCTCCTGTACTCCCCTTAGAGTTGTACCATTGGGCCTGTATTGTCTTTCCATGTTTGTTCGACCAAAATGCATTACTTCATATTTCTCTGCACTGAAATTCTTCTGCCAGGGGTCTGCCCATTTGACCAACTTGTCAATGTCTGTCTGAAGCTGTACAGTCATCCTCACAATTCATTATTCTCACTAGCTTAGTATCATCTATAAATTTAGAAATGTTGTCTTCAACAGCCATCTCCAAATCATTTATATAAAACAGAAAAAGCAAGGGTCCCAGGATTGATCTCAGAAATGTCCTATCCTCTGTTTCCTTTCTTTCAGACAACTTTTAATCTATGCTATCAAAGAGCCAGCTATCCTAAACATTTCCAATTTGCTAACCAACCTTACAATGTGGCACTATAGCAATTGCTTTCTGAAAATCCAAATATATAACATTTACAGCACTACCCTCATCCACTGCCTTTGTTACCTTGTCAAATGACTCAATTTCTGTCACAATATAAGTGTATTGCAGGGAAATAGCGTAATAAATAACAACAGAATCACATTATATCAACCTGGGGTTCAAGTGCTACCTAAATTCCAATATTAGCAGGTATTAGTGCAGAGGTAAACAGACTAGATACAAGGGTAAAGGAGGTCATAATTGAATCAGGTTTTATTAATTTTATTTTCATTGATGTTATTCATTTCTTTGTTCATTCATTGGTGAAAGCTTTTTTTATCAAGGTTGCCGTATGACAGGGTGTGAAAGCAGCTTGATTTTAGCTCCCATTATCAAAATCTTCCAAATCCTTTCCTGTTACACTTCCTCCTTTAAGCTACAGCTGTTAAAACTTTGATTATATTTTCACTAGTAATTGATTTACTTTATTAACCATCTATTCTTTTCAACCTTATCAGCGATTTGTCATACGTCTTGATCTTTTTTCAATGTTTTACAATTTTAAAAATCCTGCCCTTCTGTTTTTCCCTCAGATATTCTGATTAAGGTCTGCATCTTGCCATTTGGGAGCTATAGGGACATGGGAGGAGGTCTTTCAGCCCATCGAGTCTTTCCTCATTCAATATATGAGCACAGCTGGTCGAAGACTTTACTGCCTATTACATGCCTCATCCTCATCACCCTGTACACTGCTGAAATCTATCAATCTCAACCTTAAACATGCTCAAAGACAGAGCTGCCACAGTTTTCTGTGGTAAAAAATTCCAAAGGTTCACAAGCCTTTGAGAAAAATAATTTCTCCTCATCTTGGACCTAAGTGGTATCTCTACCATTTTTAAATTGTGCCTCCTGATCTTAGACGCTCCAACCAGGGGAAATATCTTAGTTGTGTTGATCCTGTCTATCCCTTTTAAGTATTTTGTAAGTCTCAATGAGATAATCTCTGATCTTTCAAAATTCATGAGAATACAGGCCCATTAGCCCAATCTCTCTTCATAGGACAGACCTACCATCCATAAACAGGTCTGGTGAACCTTTGATGTACTCTCTCTTTGGCGATAATATTTTTCCTGAGACAAGAAAATCAAAACTGCAGTGAGTACTCCAGGTGTAATCTAATCAAGCTTCTCTACAATTGAAGCAAAATTTTATTACTCCTGTACTCAAGTCCTCTTGCAATGAAGATTAAAATGCCATTATCCTTCCTAATAGCTTGCTGCACCTGCATGTTAGCCTTCGGAGACTTATCGACATGGACACCGAGGTCCCTTTGTAATACCAACACTTTGTAACCTCTTACTTTTTAAGAAATGCTCTGCACATTGGTTTCTCTTACCCAGTGAAGAACCTCACATTGTTTCATATTACATTTTGTCTGTCATGTTCCTTTCCATTTCCTCAGCCGAATCAAACTTTCCTGAAGCCACTTTCTATCTTCCTCACACATTCTCACTTAATTTCGTATCATTCACAGATTTGGAAATAGTACATTTGCCCCCCAAGTCAAAATCAGTAATATAAGACTGTTTATAACTGTAATCTCAATGTTTTATATTGTCTCAATGCACGCTCAGCTCTAAACCATCATAGGTTTAGCTTAAGGGAACAAAATATTATTGCCTCACCATCTTTTATCTTAAAGTCATATGTATTTGGATTAGTTATTTCAGTATTAAAAATCAGTTTAAAGGCTATTAAGCAAATTCCAGCACTTATTTTATATGATCAGAATGCAGTGTTTCAGTAAGTGTCTACATTTGTTTCTTTCACATCGTCCATTTCCCCTTTGGGGATTTGTTTTTGAAGGATTAACAGGCTTATTATTAACCTGTCAAACAGAATCATGAACATTTCCTTCTATGGTGAACACATCTTGCATGGTACTCAAATCCTGAAGCTCTGACTAAGAGGCAGGTGAACACTATGTACTGAACCGCAAGAACTTTGACAGCTAGAGTCCATTTCTCCATGCTATTCATATTGCACAGTTTCTTGCACTGTGAATTCATTCTTTCATTCAATTCAAGTCAATTCCATGTCAGAATTACTAAAAACTAATGATTCAACATGTTTTAAATGTCTCCTTTGTTCTAAAGTACTCAACAAATTTGAACAATGTATTTATTTAAATGCATTTGAAATTCTTAAACTATTTAGATTAAAATAAAAAGAATCAAAATTAAAGTAACATTTTCACTGACCACCACAAATTACTTTATCACTGAATATGAATTCACGTGTCTTACATATCTAGCCGAATTTTTAATGCAGTAAATTAAACATGACAGATGCAATAAAATGTATGGAAAAATATATGAAATCCAATTGTAGATTTATTCTGATGTCTAACTCGTCTAAATCTCCAAATGTTGCAGTTCAAGGAATCTGCTGAGACTGAAATTGTGCTGTGGTTACACAAACAGACAAAATAAAGAAAGAGATGGTTCTTCAAACTTTAGCTGGTGTGCTCTGGTTTTGACAGTTCTCAGTCATGCTTAACCTTTCATTAAAATTGACAAGTAATTACCTGCAGATATTGAAAAGAACAAATTTAAACTCTCTATTAAAACTTATTAGAATACTATTTAGAATATATACAGCAGGATAAGGTAAAGACCTTACTGTACCTTGTGTGAGCCCCACACAGCTTCCATGTAAGATTTAGCCAATGCTAAAATAAAGTATCGACTGTTGTTAAGAATAGCCAGCAGGGAATGAAGTTGACCTCAGAGACAGATTAACTTACTTCATCAGCTGCTAACTGATACTTCATATCTATGGTATTTCGTTTGGATCATAACTCAAAATTACTTGAGTGCATTAGTTTCACATGGAATATCTAATTGAACAAATAAATTATTATCAACAGAACTTTTGTGTTTAATTAGGACATATCTTTTTGAGAATTAATTATTTTCACCAGTCAATTTATGGACACATTTAAAAGAAATGGCACACAAATATTTTTAGCTTCTTTAATAAATTCGTGGGACATGGATTCCTGTCTGACCAAATGCTCCAAACAAGCTGGATGTTGAGAAAACACGATATGGAGTGCACACCATGTGAATTCCCACTTGGTCTGAATGAACTCCATGCTGTAGAAGATCAAACTGCATCTCAGCACACAATCCATGAGCACCAGTTGCATGCACCCTGATCACAGACATTGCCATCCAACCCTGATGACCATCATTACACCTTTCTGATCACTTCTAGATCACTCAGGAAGGGCAGACTTGCATTGTAGCGTTCACCAACAACTAACACTGAAAGGCTGCAATACAAACACTTTGCACATATAGACAGATACCCAGCTCCTAGACTGGACCAGGCTGCTCCCAGGCCTACACCCTATCATTGTGCTCATTCATTTAGTGTCTATCTGGATGTTCACAGTGCCCTGCCTTGTTGTGGCCCAGTCACACAGGGTGATGCCTGCTAGTGTCTTGATGCTTCAGGCAGAGTCTGAAGACGCTCTGTGCTACTGGATTGAAATACTGCTTAGCATATAGACAGCCAGAGAGACAGGCAGACACAGAGACAGCTGGTCATTGTGGATCTGCCTGGTGAGTGCGGTGGAGACGACAGTTCCATTCATTGACACATCAATCTAACACCTGCCTGTGCAGCAAACACACTGCCCGCTTATTCAACCAATCGGCCATGTCTGAAAGGGGGTGGTGGCTACACCTGATCCCCAACAGGAGGTACTGCTGTCAGTCAGTGAGTCCCAGTAGTGTTCGTCACTGGAAGAGTCCACATACAATCCAGGGACTTGGCCACTGTCAATCAGCTCAGAGTCAGCGGATATGTCACAGTCTGGGGGAGGGGGCAGTGGTCACTGCTGTACGGTCAGCGGATGTGTCACAGTCCGGGGAGTGGGCAGTGGTCACTCTGAATGGTCAGTGGATGTGTCACAGTCTGAGGGAGTGGGCAGTGGTTACTGCTGTACGGTCAGTGGATGTGTCACAGTCCAGGGGTGTGGGCAGTGGTCACTGCTGTACGATCAGCGGATGTGTTACAGACCGGGGGAGTGGGCAGTGATCACTGCTCTATGGTCAGTGGATGTGTCACAGTCCGGGGAGTGGGCAGTGGTCACTGCTGTACGGTCAGCGATTGTGTCACAGTCTGGGGGAGTGGGCAGTGGTCACTGCTGTACGGTCAGCGATTGTGTCACAGTCCAGGGAGTGGACAGTGGTCACTGCTCTATGGTCAGTGGATGTGTCACTGTGCGGGGGAGTGGGCAGTGGGCAGTGGTCACTGCTGTACGCTCAGTGGATGTGTCACAGTCCGGGGAGTGGGCATTGGTCACTGCTGTACGGTCAGCGATTGTGTCACAGACTGGGGGAGGGGGCAGTGGTCACTGCTGTACGGTCAGCGATTGTGTCACAGTCCGGGGGAGTGGGCAGTGGTCACTGCTGTATGGTCAGTGGATGTGTCACAGTCCGGGGGAGTGGGCAGTGGTCACTGCTGTACGGTCAGCGATTGTGTCACAGTCCGGGGAGTGGGCATTGGTCACTGCTGTACGGTCAGCGATTCTGTCACAGTCCGGGGGAGTGGGCAGTGGTTACTGCTGTACGGTCAGTGTATGTATCACAGTCTAGTGGAGTGGGCAGTGGTCACTGCTTTACAATCAGCGGATGTGTCACCATCCGGGGGAGTGGGCAGTGGTCACTGCTTTACGGTCAGCGGATGTGTCACCGTCTGGGGATGTGGGCAGTGGTCACTGCTGTACGGTCAGCAGATGTGTCACAGTCCGGGGGAGTGGGCAGTGGTCACTGCTGTACGGTCAGCTGCAGGCAGGGTAAATAGCATATTGTCAGCCAGGGAGCTGCCAACTCACCAGCAGGGGTCTGGTCCATCAGGTCTTGGAGCTGCTTGTCGGAGTCAGTCAGAGATTTGGGATGAATCCAGTCCTTGGAGTTCATCTGTTGATCATGCAGAAAGGTCCAAGGGGGATCTGCAGGGGCTCTGAGGGAATATAAGGGAGAAGGTTATTGCAGTGCACCATGTAGTTGGTCTATTCTGTTGCCACTGTAAACTTGTAGCAGAGGGAGTTGGTGCATGTGGTGCCAATCATGAGGGTCACTTTCTCCTAGATGAGTGTTGTTGGAGCTGCACACGTCCAGACAAATGCAAAATATTCCATCACACTCCTGGATTGTGTCCCGTAGATGGTGGTCAGACATCAGAAGCCATCACCATGAAATACTCAATTTCTGACCTGCCATTGTGGCCACTGCATTTATATGGTGGTCTAGTTCAGTTACTGGTAATGGCAACTCCCAGGATGTTGATAGTGAGGTTTCAGTGATGCTGAGGTTATTGAATGCCAAAGAGAGGTGGTTAGGTTTGTCTTGTCGGATATGGTCATTGCCTGTATTTGTGTGGTGCCAATGTTACTTGCCACTTATCAGCTGATCACACTGTTTCAGAAGTTCAAAATGGAACTGAATACTGCAAACATTAATGAAAATCCCCAATTCCAATGTTCTCATGTCACAGCTATTGATGATTGGGTTTAGTGCACTGTCCTGAGGAAGTCCTGAGGCAGAGATAATTGGCCTCCAACAACTACAACCCTCTACCTTGGTGCTGGATATAATTTTTTGTTTTACATTTAATTATGATATTTCATTTTTATTTTTGTGCCCATTAATATGACAATATCATTGCTGGAAAGTAGAAAATTAACATTAAGTAAGAAGAGGCTAATCTGGCCAACCAATTGCTGAGTAATGGAAAAGAAAACTGAAGAACTGCAGATGCTGGAAATCAGAAACAAAAGCAGAAATTGCTGGAAAAGCTCAGCAGGTCTGGCCACATCTGTGGAGAGAAATCAGAGATTGGATCCGGGGACCCTTTGTCAGAACCATTCTCTTGCTCCTCCCACCTTTAAGCATTTCTCATTTGATCACTGTGAATTCTTAAGTCTTTGACATTAGCTCTTATTGAGACCTGAGTGGGTGAAAGAGTGAGCTAAGTTAGTACAAAATCTGTCAAATATTGTGCTGGGGGCACATCCTTGTTGGAAGTTGGTTAAAGTTAGACAAAGTTATTTTTGATTACATTTCATTATTTTCCAGGCGATCTTGAATCCTGACCTTTGACATTGAAAGATTCTGTACCAATCAAACCCTCTGTGTCATTCAATTCCTTTCTTAAAAAAAGGTCAAAAACTCAGCAATTGAAATGAAATGCTGATACACCATCTAAACTCATTCCATATTTTGTACAGCTTTAAACATTTCCATATTCCTTTCACTTTACTTTCTCATTCATATCTTCAGCCTGAAGAATGTAATTTTGCAATACCTAACCATCAACTACAACTTTCTTTTATACAGTGTCAAAGTGCTTCACTAAACCATGGAAGGAATATTATGGGTAAGGTTAAGATGCAAAGAGACATATTGGACTTGTGACGTTATCCATATTTCTTTCTCCACAGATTCTACCAGACCAGAGGAGGTTTCCCAGAACCTTCTGTTTTTATTTCAGAATTACAACATCTGCTGATTTTGCTTTTATTTTAAGGAAATTTAGGACCTGTGTTGAAACGTCAAATGTATATTTTAAATAATAATTTCAAAGAGGAGAGGGAGGTGAAGAGATTGTGGAAGGAATTGTAGTGTTTACACAGCTGATTGCATGGCTGGTAATGGTGAGGCAAAGGAAGAGAGGATACACAAGAAGGCATAAATGAACATATGAATTAGGTACAGAAGTAGCCATTTGGGTCCTCAAACCTGCTCCCCTAATCAATAAGATCCTGGCTGATCTATTTATGTTTCAAATTTCACATTCCCATCTACCCCTAGTAACCCTCAATATCTCTGCCTAACAACAACTTATCCATCACTGCCTTAGAAATATTCAACCTCTGAGCAATGTTCCGCTAAGCCAAGTGTCTCTGAGATGGTTGGTGTGATGGCCTTCCAATGTGAAGATTTCAGTTTTGGAAGTCAGCCCAAACAAAGAAAAAAATTAGAGAGAGTATTGTTTCTGAGGCAGAGAGTTCTAAAGTCTCTCAACCTCTGAGAGAAAAAAAAATCCCATCCCTAACCTAAAAGATTGGAACTGGAGGACTGCAAATATCTTAGAGGATTGCACAGATAGTCAACTTTACAGAGAGATGGAGGGGAGAGTCTGTAGAGGGACCACAACTTTTTTTTAAACTTCGCTTTCAATCCTGCTTGTTGCAATGTTGCTAGTTTCCTTCACAATTGTTCATAGCTTTTCATTAGTTTTGGAAGTCCCTGTAGTCACCATTTTTGTCCCAATTCTGTTGACATGGAAAAGATGGAGAAGGGGATAAACTGAGTTTCTCTTGGCAAGGGCACAACTACCTGGAGTATGTTTGCCATATCTATTCTATCATTTCCTGATTGGCTACTCATTGCTGCTAAGATGGCAGTTGCATTTATTGTGCAGGTGGAATTGTGTTGGGGAGCCGACTAGATGGGAACCTCTGATCTGCATTTCCTTTGTATATTCCATATCTCCCATGTATCCTCGATAGTTATTCAATCAGTATCCAACATGGGCAAACCTTTGGAGCTGCGTAACAGCAGTAGTATTTGGTTGAAATGTACTTGATAAAAGTGTTCTGACAATCTAACATAGCTATCTCTCAAATATGCAATCTTTATACTGCAAGGGAATCTACAGACCCCTTGAAAAAAGGCTAAATTCCCTCAAGTGGACATTGAATTCTGAAAATAAACATCCATTCAGAAGCCATATCACAAATGGATAGTTCTTTACAAATTCTGAAAACTGTGAATCAAACTGTGTATACAACCACCTGCAAAGCTAAGACCTTCCGCTACTTTTGAAACTCAGTCAAGCATTCACAATAGACACAAACAGTCAAAACAAACCACAACACATGCAGACCAGGCTCCCACAGAAACTGAAAGAACAGATTGGGGATTTTCCACCAACACCATCACTTGGCCTGTCATTGAAAGCAGGGCTCGATTTTTTTTTATCCCCAAGTCCTTTTATTTCAAAGATTCTATGGACATTTAAATCACTTCACACTCAGCATCCCCAAGTTCTGTTTTCTACAGGATTGATTTCCTTTCTCTTTGTCCTATGAGAAAAATACTCTCAAGTATCTCAATAATTCAGCAAACACATTACCCTCGCACCTCCCATCCCAATGGTCGATGCTCAACTTGGAAGGCCACATCTAATAATGGAATTTGAAGTTGTAAAAATACTTAACATTATTTAACCTTTACCAAATATTGTGGGGCAGGGAGATCCTCCATAATCGCTAAATCCACATAACACTTAGGAACACCACCCCCTGCAAGTTCCCCTCCAAGCCACTCTCCGTCCTGATTTGGAAATATATCACTGTGATATAGTCACAGTGGCTGGGTCACAATGCCGAAATTCTCGCCTGATTGGCATTGAGGGTCAATCCACAAGAAAGTCGCTCAGCCCCACCTTCTCAAGGGGCAATTAGGGACGGGTAATATATGCTGGGCACAGCCAGCGATGTCCACATCCCGCAAGAGAATTTAAAAAGTCTATATAATGCAGGAAATTTTACGAAGTTTCTTAAATATTTTTGTTTCGTTAAATACCTTATTATTTTGCAACGTATAAGACATGGGAAGAATGCAGAGCTCCGAAACTGAGCTAACTTTGGAATTGGATAAATGGAAATGGATTTGTTTGGCGAGATATTTTGTAACATCGTGCATTCGCAAATGGAAGCGGGAAATTCCTCTGTGCGTTCCCCATTTCGCTGAGCGATGTGTTGGAGTGAATGGGGCGGAATATTCCCTGATTCCCGCTGGCACAGGTTTCCCCTCGGGAATGTATTCCCAGGAGGAACCTTTCCCGAGGACAGGAGCAGGGAAGCGGGCAGCTGTGGCGATGGGGATCCGGAGGCGGTGTGTCCGAGCGAGATGGAGCCGGGAACTGGCCCCGACCTTCCGCCACAGCCACCGCCGCCGCCCGCTGCAGCCCGCCGCCTCCTTCCTCTCGGAATTGGCCGATTTGATCCAATTCGCCACCAGCATCTTCCAGGAGGCGGAGAACCGCGCCGCTTCCCTCCAGAGGAAAGTTCAAATATTGCGGAAAAAATTCCCCGGGAGCTGCCGCCGGCCCGTGGCTGTCCGCCCGCTGCCCAGCGCCGTCTGCACGGAGCCAGGTAAGGTGCTCGGATCATCCCCCCCCCTCTGTCCCTGCCCCCCACAGCCGGGCGCAGAGAGCCCAGGAGCCGCCAGCCTCCGGTAATTTTCAAGGTAAAAACAATGACTGCAGACGCTGGAAACCAGATTCTGGATCAGTGGTGCTGGAAGAGCACAGCAGTTCAGGCAGCATCCGAGGACAGGCAAAATCTTTGCTCGTCGGATGCTGCCTGAATTGCTGTGCTCTTCCAGCACCACTGATCCAGAATCCGGTAATTTTCAGGCAGCTCCATACACCAGCAAGAGCCCCTCCTCAGAGAGCGAGAGCAGCCCAAGACAACTGAGAAAATTAGACCCAAAGCTGGCTTCATGGCAGCAGGCGAATGATGGTGGTCAAAGGGTGTTTTTGTGATTGTGTCAGGATTCCTTGCTGTTGAGAAGATTAATGATCTACACATGAATGTAGCCGGAATATTCTGTACCTTCGCTGATGACATAAACATTGCTGGTGTGGCAAAACCTTAGACTCCTGGACAATATAGGCTACTTAAATGGGCTTCAGGGAAGTACAGAGGGTCAGAAGCCTTGCTGTGCATGTCCACAGAGATCCTTGAAGGCAGTGGGATGGTTATATAAAGTGGTTTAAAAAGCATAAGGCATAACTTGGCTTTTTAATATATGCACTGACTATATCTTCAAGGAGGTTGCGATGGACCTATATGTAATGTTAGGCCACAGCTGGAGTACTATGTGCAGTTCTGGTCTCCACACTACAGGAAGGAGGTGATTGAACTAGACTGGATATAGAGGAGATTCTCCAGGGTGTTGCTTGGGCTGGAGCAATTCAGCGATGAAAACAGCCTGGGGTCCTGTGGTGAAACGGTTAAAAATTATGTCCCAATACATGTGTGAATCTAACCGGAATGGAGGTGTTGCTTAGTCCCGTGTGAATCTTATTACACACCTCCCCGTGTGAATCTTCTTATCTGTATGTAACCAGAATGGAATGTGTTTTTTAGCCTTGCTCTGCTGTTCACATGAATGTTTATATCTGGAAAAGAGTATATCAGCTGGAAAAGTCTCCAGTTCGGTGAGTCTGCTCCGGGGTTGCGTTTAACCGCCGAGCGTGGGTTGTTGGCAACCGCTCTACGAGAACTGACGGCTCCCAGTTCCGGTAACACGTAGAGTGAGTATAAGCCAGACCCGTTGTAAGTATGAGACCTGGTTGTGGCAACGCTGCGGGGAATAAAATGCTCATATTCTAGCAGACTCGCCTCTTGGTCGTTTGTTCTGTGTCAGACTACTCTCCTACGAACCTGACCTTGAGAATTTTTTAAAACAGGTCCTTACAGCACAGAAGGCTGAGGTGGGGGAAACCTGATTGAGGTGTACAAAGTTATGTGGTGTACAGAAAGAATAAATAGTTTTAAAGTCAGGAGCTGGAGGTTGAGGGGATTTGAAGAAAATATTTCTCAGCCAGAGGCTGGTGGACATCAGGACCTCACTGCCTGAAGGTGGGTAGAGGCCAGACCTCTCAAACATTTATGAACCATGTGGATGAATGTTTCAAATGTGGCTAGGGGTCAAATGCTGAAAATGGGATTAGAGTATACGGATGTTTAATGACCAGTGAAAATGTGATGGACCAAAGAGTCTTTTGTGTTGTTAAAACCTCATGATATTGGCACGGTGGCTCAGTGGTTAGCACTGCTGCCTCACAGTACCAGGTACCCAGGTTCAATTCCAGCTCATGACTATCTATGTGGATCTATGTTCACACATTCTCCCTGTGTCTGTGTGGGTTTTTCCCAGGCGTCTGGAAATTCCAGGTTACGTGGATTAGCCAGGGTTAATAGGAGGGTTACCAGATTCAGATGAGGGGTGGGGACTAGGTTTGGGTGGGATGATCTTCAGAGGGTTGGAATAGATTTGATAGGCTGAATGGCCTCTTTCTGCACTGTAAAAATTATATGAATCTATGTTGATTAAATGACAGAAAGCAGAGAATCATGGGAAATTGATGTTTTTTGGTCAGAAGGGTAGGAGATGGTGGTTTTTCGCTAAGGCCAATGCTGGGGCAGCTGCTTTTTTACTTTATGCAAATTATTTGAACCTTGGAATACAATGTAAATTCTCAAAATGTGCCAATGATACTAAATATGAGAGTGGCATTGAGAATGATATAGTGACTGCACCAGGATATTGATGCATTAGCAGAAAAAGAAGTCAGGGCGATGGTGGGATATATATGGAAGACAGGGCGATGGTGGGATATATATGGAAGACAGGGCGATGGTGGGATATATATGGAAGTCAGGGCGATGGTGGGATATATATGGAAGTCAGGGTGATGGTGGGATATATATGGAAGACAGGGCGATGGTGGGATAAGCATCAGGAATTTTGGCCAAAATAATTGGCGGCATTGAAAACAAAAACAGGGAATTCAGGCTGGATTATTTTATCTGATTCTGGTCCTTGAGAGGGAACAGAGGAGAGTGAAGAGCCCTTCAACTGAGGCTTTCAGACTGAAGAGGAACCATTTGCAAGGTAACACGGTAAACGTGGGAGAGTGAAACTAACTAAATCTCTCTCACACAGAACTAGTACAGATACAATGAATTGAATGGCTTGTTTCTGTGCTATAACCATTCTGTGATTTAATGAATTGACAAAGAACATGACAGCACAATACAGACCCTTCGGCCCTTGAAAAAAGCTAACCTGTTCACCCGATCTAACCCTCTGATCATCTTTTATGTCTCTATTAAGTCACCTCTCAACTTTCTCTGTGTAATGAAAACAGCCTCAAGTCCCTCAGCCTTTCCTCATAAGACCTTCCTTCCATACCAGGCAGCATCTTGATAAAACTCCTCTGCTCCCTTTCCAATGCTTTCACATCCTTCCTACAATGCAGTGACCAGAACTGTACGCAATAGTCCACATGCGGCCGCACCAGAGTTTTGTACAGCTGCAGCATGACCTCACGGCTCTGAATCTCAACCCCTCTATGAATAAAAGCTAAAAATCACACAACACCAGGTTATAGTCCAACAGGTTTAATTGGAAGCATACCTTTCGGAGCGCTGCTCCTTCATCAGGTGGTTGTGGAGGATACAATTGTAAAACACAGAATTTATAGCAAAAGTTTACAATGTGATTTAACTTAAATTATACATTGAAAAATGCCTTGGTTGTTTATTAAGTCTCTCATCTGTTAGAATGACCATGTTAGTTTCACTTCTTTCATATGTAAATGACAAAACGTTATTTAAAAGTTACATTCTCAGGTTAACGTTAACAATTGGTGTCAGCCCAGATAATGTGTTAAAGGTGTTAGCCCCCTGTGTGCTGCTGTCTGTGCCATAATCTTTCGACTGATTCTAATCTAAAAAATGAATTAACAGAATCTTACATGGATTCATACAGTTTTTGAGCAAAGTACAATGTGACTCTGCAAGTACAAATTCACCCCTCAAACATATATGTGTGTGTATGTGTGTGGGTGGGGTGTGGTCGGGGATTGTGAGTGTCTTTGAGAGAGAGTGTATACATGTGTGTGTGAGTGTAAAGGGGTCTAAGTCTGAGAGAGGATGCATGTGGGAGTGTGTGTGAGTGTCTGTGTGTTTGTCTGTATATGTGTTTGTCTCAGTATATGTGTGCAGGAATGTCTCTGTGTGTTTGTGTGTTTGTGTGTGTGTATAATGCAATGATGGTCACCGAACTTGGCTATCAGCCTCTGCTCGGCCACTTTTCGCTGCTGCCTGTCCCGAAGTCCGCCTTGGAGGATGGTCACACAAAGGTCCGAATTCAAATGTCCTGGACCACTGAAGTCTCTGTCTCACACACACACACACAAACATACACACACACACACACACACACACTCAAACACACACACATGCACCCTCTCACAGACATAGACCCCTTTACACTCAAACACACACACACAAATACACTCTCTCTCACAGACACTCACAACCCCCCCCCCCACCCCCACCACACACACACACACACACACACGCATACCCATGTATGTTTGTGGGGTGAATTTGTACTTGCAGAGTCACATTGTACTTTGTTCAAAAACTGTATGTATCCATGTAAGATTCTGTTAGTTTGTTTTTTAGATTAGAATCAGTCTAAACATTATGGCACAGACAACAACACACAGGGGGCTAACACCTTCAACACATTATCTGGGCTGATGCCAATTGTTAAAGTTAACTTGAGAATGTAACTTTTAAATAACATTTTGTCATTTAAACAAACAATCAAAGCATTTATTAATGTATAATTTCAGTTACATCACACTGTAAACTTTAGCTATAAATTCTGTGTCTTCTTTGTTTGTTAAGTCTCTCATCTCTTGGAATGACCATGTTAGTTTCACTTCTTTCATATATAAATCACAAAACATTATTTAAAAGTTACATTCTCGGGTTAACTTTAACTATTGGTGTCAGCCCAGATAATGTCTTAATGTGTACTGCACAATCACCTGATGAAGGAGCGGTGCTCCAAAAGCTAGTGCTTCCAATTAAACCTGTTGGACTATAACCTGGTGATGTGTGATTTTTAACTTTGTACATCCAAGTCCAACACAGGCATCTCCAAATCATGAATACAAGCTAACACACTGTACACCTTCCTAACAACCCTATCAACCTGGGTGGCAACTTTCAGGGATCTATGCACATGGACACAGATCTCTCTGCCAAGAATTTTACTATTAGCTCAGTACTCTGTATTCCTGTTACTCCTTCCAAACAATGTTTGGCATTAAACTCCATTTGCCAACTCCGTCCAGCTCTGCAGCTTAAAGAAGAAGAGCAAGGTACAGAGTTAGAGAGTTAGAGGGGCCGAATTCCAGAAATTCTGTCCGCTGAAGACTGTCAATTGTGTAGTAATTAAAACTGGGCATTTTAGAGAGGGCAGAATTAGAGGAATAACAAAGTGTCAGTGTCTACAGGGCTGGAGAGAGAGGAAGGTAGACAATAGAAAGGTTTGAAAACCAGGATGAGAATCTTAATGTCGAGGTAAAGCTCAAATGTGCTGGCGAACACTGAGTGATGGTGAGCAGGATATGGTGTGAGTGAGAGCACAAGCAGCAGTGGTTTTGGATAAAACATGAGCTGATTGCCCTGCAGTTACTAATACACCAGTTGAGTTTGTTCAGGGCTCTGTTCACAGACTGATGGTTGCAAAGAATACTGAATCCAAACCTTGTATCATTTGTTCTCTGATTCTGGCTTGTTATTGCACTGATTACTGTCCTGAAAAGAGATAGCATTGTGAATATTTCATGTTGGATAAATGAATACAAGTATCTAAGACAGTGGTCTCATTATTGAAAGCCAGAATGAGTGTATGGAATGGGTACCCCTGTGTTCTGGCAGACGCTCAGCGAATCAGTGCCACCTTTACACATATCCTTATTTTCTTGATTGATGTTGCTTGTTTAACTTTTTAATTTGCTAGAGATGTTTATTTATTTGATCCTGTTCCTGGAATTACAGCCACTTGGGAAAGGCTGGGAATTATTGAAGAAGAACATAGAACATAGAACTTGGAACCTCACAAACCTCATTGAGTTTTTTGAGAAGGTGACCAAGCATGTGGATGAGGGTAGGGCAGTTGACGTGGTATACAGGGACCTCAGTAAAGCCTTTGATAAGGTTCCACATGATAGGCTGATGGAGAAGATGCAGAGGCATGGAATTGAGGGTGATTTAGCAGTTTAGATTAGCAGTTTAGCTTTCTGAAAGAAGGCAGCAAGTGGTGGTTGATGGAAAACATTCAGTCTGGAGTCCAGTTACTAGTGGTGTGCCACAAGGATCTGTTTTGGGACCACTGCTGTTTGTCATTTTTATAAATGACTTAGACGCAAGCATAGGTGGATGGATTAGTAAATTTGCAGATGACTCTAAAGTCGGTGGAATAGTGGACAGTGTGAAAGAATGTTACAGGTTGCAGGTGGACTTGGATAAACTGCAGAATTGGGCTGAGAGGTGGCAAATGGAGTTCAATGCAGATAAATGTGAGGTGATTCACTTTGGAAAGAATAACAGGAAGGCAGAATACTGGGTCAATGGAAAGATTCTTGGTAGTGTGGATTTGCGGAGGGGTCTTGGAATCCATGTACATAGATCCCTGAAAGTTGCCACCCAGGTGGATAGTTCTGTTAAGGCAGCATATGGTGTGTGTTAGGTTTCATTGGTAGAGGGATTGAGTTCCGGAACCGCAATATCATGCTGCAACTATACAAAATGCTGGTGCGGCCACACTTGGAATATTGTGTACAGTTCTGGTCGCCCCATTGCAGGAAGGATGTGGAAGCATTGGAAAAGGTGCAAAGGAGATTTACCAGGATTGTTGCCTGGTCTGGAGGGAAGGTGTTATGAGGAAAGGCAGAGAGACTTGGGTCTGTTCTCATTGGAAAGAAGAAGGCTAAGAGGGGATTTGATAGAGACATACAAGATGATCAGGGAATTAGATAGGGTAGACAGTGAAAGTCTTTTTCCTAGGATGATTATGTCAGCTTGTACGAGAGGGCATAACTACAAATTGAGGGGTGATAGATTTAAGACAGATGTCAGAGGCAGGTTCTTTACGCGTGGAATACCCTACCTTCTAATGTAGTTAACTCAGCCACATTAGGGAGATTTAAACAATCCTTAGATAAGCACATGGATGATTTTGGGATAGTGTAGGGAGATGAGCTGAGAATAGTTCCCAGGTCGGCGCAACATCGAGGGCCGAAGGGACTGTTCTGCACTGTATTGTTCTATGTTCTATGTTCTTAGAATGTTATAGCGCAGTACAGACCCTTTGGCCCTCGGTCTTGTGCTGACCTGTGGAATTTATCTGATATCCACCTAACCTACACCGTTCCATTATTATCTATATGTATGTCCAATGCCCATTTAAATGCCCCTAATGTCAGCGAGTCTACAACTGTTGCAGGCAGGCCATTCCACACACCTAATACTCTCTGAGTAATGAAACAACCCCTGATACCTTTCTGAAATCTATCACCCCTCAATTTAAAGCTATGTCCCCTCATGTTAGCTTCACCATCCAAGGAAAAAAGCTCTCACTATCCACCCTATCTAACCCTCTGATTATCTTATACGTCTTGATTAAGTCACCTCTCAACCTTCTTCTCTCCAATGAAAACAGCCTCAGTTCCCTCAGCCTTTTCTCGTAAGACCTTCCTTCCATACCAGGCAACACCCTAGTAAATCTCCTCTGAGCCCTTTCAGAATTAGAATTAGAATGCCTACAGTATGGAAACAGGTCCTTTGGCCTAACAAGTCCACACTGTCCCTTCGAAGAGTATCCCACCCAGATCTATTACCCTACATTTCCTCCGACTCATGCACCTAACCTACACATCCCTGAACACTACAGGCAATTCTGCATGGCCAATTCACCTGATCGGCACATCTTTGGATTGTGAGAGGAAGCACCCAGAGGAAACCTTCGCAGACACAGGGAGAATATGCAAACTCCACAAAGACAGTCGCCCGAGGCTAGAATCGAAACTGGCACTATGAGGCAGCAGTGCTAACCACTGGGCCATTGTGCTTTCCAAAGCTTCCACATCCTTCTTCTCTTGCGGTGACCAGAACTGCATGCAATACTCCACATGCGGCCTTACCGGTGTCTTGTACAGCTGAAGCATGACCTCGTGGCTCCAAAACCCAATTCCCCTACCAATAAATGCCAACACATCATATGCCTTTTTAACAAACCTATCAATCTGGGTGGCAACTTCCAGGGATTCATGCACCTGTACTCCAAGAGCTCTCTGTTTATCTACACTGCCAAGAATTCTACCATTAGCCCAGTACTCTGCATTCCTGTTACTTCTTCTGAAGTGAACTACCTCACACGTTTTCGCATTAAACTCAATTTGCCACTTCTCAGCCCAGCTCTGCATCTTATCTGTGGCCTTCTGTAACCCACAACATCCTTTGGCACTATCTACAACTCTGCCTACCTTAATTTACTAATTCATCCTTCTATGCCCACATTCAGATCATTTATAAAAATGACAAACAGCTTTGGCTACAAAACAGATCCTTGCAGCTCCTGGATGAATATTTAGTGTCATAGAGATGTACAGCATGGAAACAGACCCTTCGGTCCAACCCATCCATGCCGACCAGATATCCCAACCCAATCTAGTCCCACCTGCCAGCACCCGGCCCATATCCTTCTAGACCCTTCCTATTCATATACCCATCCAAATGCCTCTTAAATGTTGCAATTGTACCAGCTCCTTCACAATCTACAGACCCAGAAAATAACACCGTCTTATTCCTCTACAAAACACTGCACTAGGTTAAATTAAAAGCTATGGCTTATATTTTAAGTTTAATCACGATACTTCTCTCCAAAAACATATAATCAAGAAAGAATGCACTATACTCACTAATACAGCCTTTCTCTTGGACAGACTTAAAACAACAATTAATTTATCTGATTCTGTGCTGTGAACTTTTGCCCAACAGTTCCTCCAAGATTTCACTGTTTGTTAATTTTCCCAGATGAACTCCGATGTCCAGCGACACATAAAGTCAAAAACAGCAAAGGCGGTAACTGTGCAGGTTCTTTCTTTCTCTCTCTCTCTCTCTCTCTCTCTCTCTCTCTCCTGCACTGTCCTCACCATGTGCTTCCTTTGTCTGCTCTTCTCCCTTTTAATCTGCTGTTGATTTGACTTTCTTTTTCCAAAACAATGCAACAGCATATAAAACAGTAATTGTTGCTCATGGAATTCGAGAAAATCACCTCCAGCACCTAAAATTCCCATCAACCACCACCCTCTGTCTTCTTTCAGCTAGCTAATTTCTGATCCAAACTGCTAATTCACCTTCAATCCCAAAACTCCATATTTTGTGCAATAGCCTACTGTGTGGAACCTTCGCAAACACCTTACTGAAATTCATATACACCATATCAACTGTTTTACCCTCACCCACCTGTTTTGTCACCTTCTCAAAGAACTCAATAAGGTTGGTGAGGCACGACCTACCCTTCACAAAACCTTTACAGTCTTTTCCAACACCTTACCCACAACTGAAGTAAGGCTCACTGGCCTATAATTACCAGGGTTATCCCGACTCCCCTTCTTAAACAAGGGAACAACATTTACTATCCTCCAGTCTTCTGGCACTACTCCTGTCAACAATGATGACATAAAGATCGAAGCCAAAGGCTCTGCAATCTCCTTCCCGACTTCCCAGAGGATCTGAGGATAAATCCCATCCGGCCCAGGGGTCTGATCTATTTTTCAGATCTTCTAAAATTGCTAAAACCTTCTCTTTGTCAACCACAATCCCATATAATCCTGTAGCCTGTATCTCCGTATTCTCACGGACATTGTCCTTTCCAATGTGAATACTGACAAAACGTTTCCCCTATGTCCTCGGATTCCACATGCAACTTTCCATGACTATCTTCAATTGGCCCTTATCTTACTCTAGTTATTCTTTTATTCCTGATAGACCTATAAAAGGCCTTACAGTTTTCCTTGATCCTATCCGCCAACAACTTCTCAAGTACCTTCCTGGCTCTTCTTAACCCCCTCTTTAGATCTTTTCTGGCTAACATAACTCTCAAGCCCCCTAAACTGAGCATAAGCCGCCTTCTTCTCTTGACAAGAGCTTCAACCTCTTCAGTAAACCATGGCTCCCTCTCTCGGCAATTACATCCCTGCCTGGTACATATAAACTTATCAAGGACCCACAGTAGCTGTTCCTTGAATAAGCTCCACATTTCAAGTGTGTCTATCCCCTGCAGTTTCCTTCCCCATACAATGCATCCTAAATCTTGCCTAATTGCATCATAATTGCCTTTCCCCTAGTTATACCTCTTTCCTTGCAGTATATACCTATCCTTGCCCATTGCTATTGTAAACATAACTGAGTTATGATCACTATCGCCAAAGTGCTCTCCTACCTCCAAATCTAACACCTGGCCAGGTTCATTCCCCAGTACCAAATCCAATATGACATCGCCCCGTGTTGGCCTGTCTATGTTCTGTGTCAGAAAACCCTCCTGCACGTATTGAACAAAAACTGACCCATCTAAACCACTTGAACTATAGTACTCCCAGTCAATATTGGGGAAGTTAAAGTCCCCCAAAACAACTACTCTGTTCCTCTTGCTCCTGTCAAGAATCATCTTTCCTATCCTTTCCTCCACATCCCTGGAACAATTCGGAGGCCGATAGAAAGCTCCCAACAGGGTGACCTCTCCTTTCGTGTTCCTAACCTCAGCCCAAACTACCTCAGTGGATGAGTCCTCAAACGTTATCTCAGCTACTGTAATACTATCCTTGAATAACAATGTCACCACCACCCCCAACCCCCCGCAACTTTTACCATCTTCTCTGTTCTTGCTGACAAGTCTAAATCCAGGAATCCACATAAGCCATTCCTGTCCCTCTTCTACCCATGTCTCTCAAATTGCCACAATATTAAAATCCCAGGTACCAACCCATGCTGCAGGTTCACCCACCTTGCTCCGGATGCTCCTGGCTTTGAAGTACTCATTTCAAACCAACATCCTGATTATTGGTGCCTTCTCGCAACTTTGTAAACCTATCCCTGACCTCACTACCCTCAACCTCCTGTACACGGGAACTACAATTCCGGTTCCCATCCCCCTGCTGCATTAGTTTAAAGAACTAGTTTATTATTATGACAGCAGCAAATAACAGAAGTCAAGCAATTTTTGTTTTGCTTTTTTGAATAATTCTGAAAGTATTTTTATATTTTAGCTATTTATCTACTGTTTTAATAAAAATAAATTTGTTGAATAGTTCAGTTGTGAGAAAGCATAATTGCAATTATGAAGTAATTGATCCTGCTTGCTGTTTGCTATGATGATAAAACCTGGCGAAACAACCGCGGGTGATTTGGTGATAGGAAAAAAAATTCAGTTGTGTGTAACAGCTCCTCTGAATATAAAAAAAACTAAATTAATACCTATTTTTGATAAATATGTAAGTTAGTTCTCTGAGCTGGAAGGTTTGTTTTCAGATATTTTGTCACCATGACTAGGTAACATCAGTGAATTAGTTAAATGATGTTAGTTTTACTGGTGGTATCTAATGGATTCTTTAGGTTCATTAGTCGCTGTTTAAATGTTTGTAGGTTTATGGGCTACCACATGCCAAGGAATCTGAGTAGTCTGGAAGTAATTTCTGATATGTCTTTGATGTAAAGTAAGGTGGCTATAGTTTTTGGTAGCGTTGTGTCTGCTTGTTTGGGTTTGTTTCTAAGGAATCAGCGGATTGTGTTTATTGTGTACATGTTTCTCTGGAATTTTTTGAGGATGTGCAGGTTAGATGGATTGGCCATGCTAAATTGCCCATAGTGTGCAGGATGTCTAGGTTAGGTGGATTAGCCATGGAAAATGCAAGGTTACAGGAATAGGATAGGGGGATGATTTTGGGTGGCTTGCTCTTTGGAGAATCGGTGTGGATCTGTTGGGCTGAATGGCCTGTTTCCACACTTTAGAGACTCTATGGATTTTATGGATTCGATGTGACCAGTAAAATGGACAAGAGTGAAGCAGTAGATGTTGTCATAGAATTATCATAGAATCCCTACAGTGTGGAAACAGGCCATTTGGCCGAAAAAGTCCACACCGACCCTCTGAAGAGTATCCCATCCAGACCCACTCCCCTACATATTATTTTTACATTTACCCCTGACTAATTCACCTAATCTACACATCCCTGAACACTTTGGGAAATTTAGCCTGGCCAGTTCACCTAACCTACACATCGTTGGACTGTGGGAGGAAACCCACGCAGATACGGTGAGAATGTGCAAACTCCACACAGACAGTTGCCTGAGGCTGAAATGGATCCTGGGACCCTGGCACTGTGAGGCAGCAGTGCTAACCACTGAGCCACCATGCCACCATCATTGTGTATCTGGACTTTCCAAAGGCTTTTGACAAGGTTCCACACAAGGCATTAGTAAGGGAAATTAAAGCTCATGGTATTGGAGATTATGTATTATCATAGATAGAGAACAGGTTGGCAGACCAGGAAGCAGAGAGTTGAAATAAAAAGGTCCTTTTCAGATTGGCAGGAAGTGAAGAGTCGGATACCATAGGGTTCAGTGCTGGGCTCCAGCTGTTCATAATATACATTAACGATTTGGACAAAGGAATTGAATGCAATATCTCCAAATTTGTAGATGACTAACCTGGGCGACCATGTGTGTTGTGAGCAGGATGCTAAGAGGTTGCAGAGTAACAGACTGGCTGAATGTGAAAAAAATTTGCAAATATAATGTGGATAAATGTGAAGTTATCCACTTTTGGCTGCAAAAAACAGGGAAGGCAGATTATTATCTGAATGGTGGAAGTTTAGGAAAAAGTGAGGTCCAACGCGATCTGGGTGTCATGGTGGAACAGTCACTGAAGGTTGGCATGCAGGTGCAGCAGGCAGGGAGGAAAGCTAATGGCACGCTGGCTTTCATAGCGAGAGGATTGGAGTAAAGGAATAAGGATGTCTTGCTGCAGTTATACAGGGCCTTGGCGAAGTCTCTCTCTCGCTCTCTCTTTCTCTCTCACACTCACTCTCTTTCACTTTCTCTCTCTCTCTCTCTCTCTCTCTCTCTCTCTCGCTCTCTCTCTCTGCATGGTCAGAGCTGAGGTGACACCTATTATTAGACTTGGCTAGAGTAAGATTAGGGCCAATCAAGGAGCATAATGGGGAGGAGTCAGGGGAGATGGGGAGCGCTAAATAAATATTTTTCTTCAGTATTCACACTGGAAAAAGACAATGTTGTCAAGGACAATACTGAGAAACAGGCTACAAGACTAGATTGGATCCAGGTTCACAAGGAGAAGGCATGAGAAATTATGGAAAGTGTGAAAATAGATAAATCCCCTCGGTCAGATGGGATTTATCCCAGGATTCTCTAGGAAGCCATGGAGGAGATTGCCAAGCCTTTGGCTTTGATTTTTATGCCATCATTGTGTACAGGAATAGTATCACAAGACTGGAGGATAGCAAATGTTGTCCCCTTGTTCAAGAAGGGGAATAGACATAACCCTTGTAATTAAGTGCGCCTTACTTGGGTTGTGTGTGAAGTGTTGAAAAAGGTTATAAGGGATAGGATTTATTATCATCTAGAGAGAAATAAGTTGATTCGGGATAGTCAGCACAGTTTTGTGAAGGCTAGATTGTGCCTCACAAACCTTATTGAGTACTTTGAGAAGGTGACCAAACAGGTGGATGAGGGTAAAGCGGTTGATGTGGTGTGCATTGTTATGACACAGGGTCAACCTTCCTGCTTAATTTAAACCAGCAACACAGAAAAGATTTATCCCTTGCAGTAATCTGTGAAAATTCGAGAGGCCAAGAGCTATTTAAAGCAAAAATTAACAATTTTATTTCTTAAGGTATAACAGAGAATAATTATTCTGGGTAATCCAAGATGGAGGACGGGAAAAATTTCTGGCTGTTAGAGCTTTTTTTTTTGAGGTATTTTAGATGTTGGAGGTGATTTCCTCGAATTCCAGGAGCAGCAATTACTGTTTTATATACTGTTGCATTGTTTTGGAACTTTGGAGAAAAAAAGTCACAACAACAGCAATTTTAAAAGGGAGAGGAACAGACAAAGGCAGAACATGGTGAGGTTTGTGCAAGATAGAGAGCGAGAAACCCACATTGCTAACTGACACAGCAGTGAACCTGCGCAGTTACTGCCTTTGTTATTTGAATTCATGTATCGCTGGACATTGGAGTGTGTCTGGGAAAATGAACAACAGTGAAATTCACAACTAATCTTGGAGGAACTTGTTTGGGAGAGGTCACAGCACAGAAACAGATAAGTGGATATTTTAAGCGTGGACTTACAGTAAGCCTGCAGTAGTGAGTAGAGTGGGTTCTTTCTTGATTATATGTTTTATTGAGTTATGTCTCTTGATTAAACTTAATATATAAGCCATACATATTAATTTAACCTGGGGCAGTGTTTTGTAGAAGAATAAAATAGTGCTATTTTCTGTAAATTGAAAGAAGCAAAATTGGCCCTTAGTAGAGTGATATGCTCAAAGTTTGTGCGAAGATTTGTAGCTCGGGTGCTTGTTGTTGTGGTTCTGTTTGCCGAAGTGGAAGTTTTTGTTGCAAACGTTTCGTCCCCTGGCTAGGCGACATCATCAGTGCTTGGGAGCCTCCTGCGAAGCGCTTCTTTGATGTTTCCTCCGGTGTTTATAGTGGTCTGTCCCTGCCGCTTCCGGTTGTCAGTTTCAGCTGTCCGCTGTAGTGGTTGGTATATTGGGTCCAGGTCGATGTGTTTGTTGATGGAGTTTGTGGATGAATGCCATGCCTCTAGGAATTCCCTGGCTGTTCTCTGTCTGGCTTGCCCTATGATAGTAGTGTTGCCCCAGTCAAATTTGTGTTCCGTGTTGTCTGCGTGTGTGGCTCCTAAGGATAGCTGGTCGTGTCGTTTCGAGGCT
>NC_057738.1:48344802-48357216 GCF_004010195.1 Chiloscyllium plagiosum
TGTTGATGAAGTTGCGCGGGTATCCGTTTTTGGCGAATACCTTGTATAGGTGTTCCTCTTCTTCTTTTTGCAGTCCTGTGTACTGCAGTGTGTTGTGGCCCTTTTGAATAGTGTCCTGATGCAGCTTCGTTTGTGTGTGTTGGGGTGGTTACTTTCATAGTTTAGGACTTGGTCTGTGTGTGTGGCTTTCCTGTATACCCTTGTAGTGAATTCTCCGTTCGGTGTTCTCTGTACCATGTACAGTCACATAGATGGGTTAACTCCAGGAAGGGTAAGAGAGGTAGGCAGTTAGTACAGGAATCTTCTGTGGCTATCCCCATTTCAAACAGGTATGCTGTTTTGGAAAATGTAGGAGTGATGAATTCTCAGGGGAACGTAGCACGAACAGCCAAGTTTCTGGTATTGAGACTGGCTCTAATGCAATGAGGAGTACTTTGGGTTCCAAGAGATCAATTATGTCAGGGGAGTCTCTAGTCTGAGGTACAGACAGACGTTTCTGTGGCCAGCAGCGAAAAATCAGAACGATGTGTTGCTTCCTTGGTGCCAGGATCAAGGATGTCTTAGAGAGGGTGCAGAATGTTCTCACGGGGGAGAGGGGCCAGCAAGAGGTCATTGTCCACATTGGAACCAACGATATAGGAAGGGGAAAGGTTGAGATTCTGAAGGGAGATTAAGAGAGTTGGGCAGTAGTTTAAAAAGGAGGTCCTCAAGAATAGTAATATCTGGATTACTCCCAGTGCTACAAGCTAGTGAGAGGAGGATAGAGCAGATGAATGCATGTCTGAGGAGCTGATGTATGGGAGAAGGATTCACATTTTTGGATCATTGGAATCTCTTTTGGGATAGAAGTGACCTGTGCAAGGAGGACGCATTGCACCTAAATTGGAAGGGGACTACTTTGGGCAGCATGGTGGCTCAGTGGATAGCACTGCTGCCTAAAGCACCAGGGTCCCAGGTTCAATTCTAGACTCAGGTGACTGTATGGAGTTTGCCCATTGTCCCCATGTCTATGTGGGTTTCCTCCAGGTGCTCTGGTTTCCTCCGACAGTCCAAAGATGTGTAGCTGAGGTGAATTGGCCATTCTCAATTGCCCATAGTGCTGGATACATTAGTCAGAGAGAAATGGGTCTGGATGGGTTACTCTTTGGAGGGTCGGTGTGGACTGGTTGGGCCAAAGGGCCTGTTTCCACACTGTAGGGAATCTAATCTAATCTAATCATATACTGACAGGGAGATTTGCGAGAGCTGCTCGGGAGGATTTAAACTAGTAAGGTTGTGGGGTGCGGGGGTTGGGGGTAGGGGTGGGGGGTGTCAGTGGGTGGGAACCCAGGGAGGTAGTGAGGAAAGAAATCAATCTGAGACTGGTACAGTTGAGAACAAAGGTGAGTCAAACAGTAGAGGAAGGCAGGGACAAACCAGAGAACAAGGTAGGACTGGGTTTATTTAAATGAAAGGGGCCTAACAAGGAAGGCAGATGAACTCAGGGCATGGTTAGGAACATGGTACTGAGATATCATAGCAATGACAGAAATGTGGCTCAGGGATGGACAGAACTGGCAGCTTAATGTTCCAGGATACAAATGCTACAGGAAGGATAGAAAGGGAGGTAAGAGAGGAGGGGGAGTGGCATTTTTGAGAAGGGATAACATTACAGCTGTGCTGAGGGAGGATATTCTCAGAAATACATCCAGGGAAGATATTTGGGTGGAACTGAGAAATAAGAAAGGGATGATCACCTTTTTGGGATTGTATTTTAGACCCCCTAATAGTCGGAGGGAAATTGAGAAACAAATTTGTGAGGAGATCTCAGTTGTCTGTAAGAATAATAGGCTTGTTATGGTAGGGATTTTAACTTTCCAAACATAGACTGGGACTGCCATAGTGTTAAGAGTTTAGATGGACAGGAATTTGTTAAATGTGTATGAGAAAATTTTCTGATTCAGTATGTGGATGTACCTACTAGAGAAGGTGCAAAACTTGACCTATTCTTGGGAAATAAGACAGGGCAGGTGACTGATGTGTCAGTGGGGGAGCACTTTGGGGCCAGTGACCATAATTCTATTAGTTTTAAAATAGTGATGGAAAAGCCTAGACCAGATCTAACAGTTGAAGTTCTAAATTGGAGGAAGGCTAATTTTGATGGTATTAGGCAAGGACTGTCAAAAGCTGTTTGGGTGCAGATGATCGCAGGTAAAGGGATGGCTGAAAGATGGGAAGCCTTCAGAAATGAGCTAACGAGAGTCCAGAGAAAGTATATTCCTGTCAGGGTGAAAAGGAAGGCTGGTAGGTATAGGGAATGCTGGATGACTAAAGAAATTGAGGGTTTGGTTAAGAAAAAGAAGGAAGCATATGTCAGGTATAGACAGGATAGATCGAGTGAATCCTTTGAAGAGTATAAAGGCAGTAGGAGTATACTTAAGAGAGAAATCAGGGGGGCAAAAAGGGGGCATGAGATAGCTTTGGCAAATAGGGTTCAGGAGAATCCAAAGGGTTTTTACAAATTAAGGGCAAAAGGGTAACTGAAGGAGCAAATAGGGTCCCTCAAAGATTAGCAAGGTGGCTTTTGTGTGGAGATGCAGGAGATAGGGGAGATACTAAATGAATATTTTGCATCAGTGTTTACTGTGGAGAAGGGCATGCAAGATATAAAAAGTGGGGAAATAGATAGTGACATCTTGAAAAATGTCCATATTACAGATGAGGAAGTGCTGGATGTCTTGAAATGCATAAAAGTGGATAAATCCCCAGGACCTGATCAGGTATAGCCTAGAACTCTGTGTGAAGCTAGGGAAGTGATTGCTGGGCCCCTTGCTGAGATATTTGTATCAGGTGAGGTGCCAGAAAACTGGAGGTTGGCTAATGTGATGCCACTGTTTAAGAAGGGGGGTTAGGACAAGCCAGGGAACTATAGACCAGTGAACCTGACGTCGGTGGTGGGCAAGGTGTTGGAGGGAATCCTGAGGGACAGAATTTACACGTATTTGGAAAGGCAAGGACTGATTAGGGATAGTCAACATGGCTTTATGCATGGGAAATCATGTCTCACAAGCTTGATTCAGTTTTTTGGAAAAAGTAACAAAGAGAATTGATGAGGGCAGAGCGGTAGATGTGACCTATATGGACTTCGGTAAGGCGTTCGACAAGGTTCCCCATGGGAAACTGGTGAGCTAAGTTAGATCTCGTGGAGTACAGGGAGAACTAGCCATTTGGATACAGAACTGACTCAAAGATAGAAGACAGAGTGTGGTGGTGGAGGGTTGTTTTTCAGACTGGAGGCCTGTGACCAGTGGAGTGCCACAAGGATCAGTGCTTTTCGTCCACTACTTTTCATCATTTATATAAATGATTTGGATAAAAGCATAGGCGGTGTAGTTAGTAAGTTTGCAGATGATACCAAATGACATCTTCTGTGAACTACAAATGGACGCCACCACCAGAAATATATTTCCCACCCCACCCCTATCTGCTTTCCATAAAGAGCATTCCCTCTGCGATTCCCTCGTCAGCTCCACACCCCCCACCAACCCACCCTCCCCTCCCGGCACCTTCCCCTGCCACCGCAGGAATTGCAAAACCTGCGTCCACACCTGCCCCCTCATCTCTGTCCAAGGCCCCAAATGAACCTTCCACATCCAAGTTTTACATGCACTTCCACACATGTCATTTCCTGTATCCGTGGCTCCCAGTGCGGTCTCCTCTACATTGGGGAGACAGGACACCTACTCATAGAGCACTTGAGAGAACAATTCCGGGACACCCACACCAACCAACCAACCCCACTGCCCCATTGCTGAACACTTCAACTCTCCTTGCCACACCACCAAGGATATGCAGGTCCTGGGCCTCCTTCTTTGCTATTCCCTAACCAACCGATACCCTCATTTTTCTCTCCATCCTTCAGGTACTCTGCCTGTATTCCTGATGAAGGGCTTTTGCCCGAAACGTCGATCTTCCTGCTCCTCGGATGCTGCCTGAACTGCTGTGCTTTTCCAGCACCACTCTACTCCAGGATCTGGTTTCCAGCATCTGCAGTCATTGTTTTTACCAGGCTCAACACACAACCCAAGCCTCATGCCACGTCCCCTGTGCGAGACCAGGCTCTGCATACGACCCGAGCTCCAGATCATGCTCCCTGGCTGAGACCAGACTCCGCCCTGCCCGCGCCTTTTCCCGCTCGAGCACAAAGCGCACCTCCTCTGTCCGAGATCAGGTCCCGCCCCTTGTCCGAGTCCAGACCCAGCCAGTTAAAAAAAATCGAATAGTTGAAATTTAATATACTCTCTTAAGTATTCTGTTATATGGTATACGCCATTGACAATAGTGATTAGCATATATCATTCTTTGCTTCAAATTCAAAAATCACAGGACACTAAGTTAGAGTCCAACTGGTTCATTTGAAAACCAGCTTTCGGAGCACTGCTCCTTCATCAGATGTGAATGAAAGAGGAACACCTTTATCACAGAACTTATACAGAAAAGATCAAAGGGTCATGTAACTCTTACGAAAGAATTAAGCACACCTTAGACGGCTCTTAAATCTTTAATCAGTTAGTATAGAGGTGCAGGTTTCAATTGATTAATACGCAAATCCCAGAATTTCTTTCAAGTCTCTGTCCCAAAATAATGTAAGGTGTTATCAACACTGTATAAAGAAGGTGACACATCCGGTCAGATAATGTATTTTAGGCATGAGGTCTTCTTTGGAGTCGGTGTCTTAACGTGGAATCAGACTGATTTTATTACAAAGTAGGAGTTTATAAAATGCCACATTGAGAGATTGTCTACAAATTGTGTGTTTTTTGAACAAAATAGAATATATCTGCAAATGCAAATTCACACTGTCTCAGATACATATACTCTTTCACACTCACACACTCACTCCCTCCCCCCCTCCCCCAAACACACTCTCCCCCTCTCTGACACGTGCACATAAACATGCCTACATATATACAGGTAAATCTGTGGAGTGAATTTGCATTTGCAGATTTGTATTTGCAGATACATTCTATTTTGTTCAAAAAGCACACAATTTGGAAATAAAACCAGTCTGACTCCAGTTTAAGACACAAACAGACTCTAAACAAGATCTCAGGCTTAAAATACATTGTCTAACCGGCTGTGTCACCTTCCTTATATTGATAACCCCTAAAGGGCAATAACTTGAAAGAAATTCTGGGATTTGTCTATTAATCAAAACCTGCACCTCCATTCTAACTGAAGATATAAGAGCCATTTTAGGTGTGTTCAATTCGTTCAGAAGAGTGGTATGACCCTTTGATCTTTTCCTTATAAATTCTACTGTGCTGAGCTGGAAGGTTGGAGCTGGGGTGAGGTGGGGGAAGGGGAACTGAGGAAACTGGTGAAGTCCACATTGATGCCCTGGGGTTGAAGTGTTCTGAGGCAGAAGGTGAGGCGTTCTTCCTCCAGGCGTCTGGTGGTGAGGGAGCGGCGGTGAAGGAGGCCCAGGACCTCCACGTCCTCGGCTGAGTGGGAGGGGGAGTTGAAATGTTGGGCCACAGGGCGGTGTGGTTGATTGGTGTGAGTGTCCCAGAGACGTTTCCTAAAGTGCTCAGCTAGTAGGCGTCCAGTCTCCCCAATGTAGAGGAGACCGTGTTGGGAGCAACGGATGAGTGGGGAGGGAAATATATCCCTGGTGGTGGGGTCCGTTTGGAGGTGGTGGAAATGTCAGTGGATGATGTGGTTAATGCGAAGGTTGGTAGGGTGGAAGGTGAGCACCAGGGGTGTTCTATCCTTGTTATGGTTGGACGGTTGGGGTCTGAGGGCAGAGGTGCGGGATGTGGACGGGATGCATTGGAGGGCATCTTTAACCACGTGGGAAGGGAAATTGTGGTCTCTAAAGAAGGAGGCCATCTGGTGTGTTCTGTCCTTTGTCTCTCTGGAGAGGTGTACCTTTTCATAGCACTAGATGGCAGCAAAACAACTACTTCAGAAAAAACAAAAGAACTGCAGATGCTGGAAATCAGAAATAAAAACAGAAATTACTGGAAAAGTTCAGGTTTGGCAGCATTTGTGGAGTTAATGTTTTGTGTCCAATTTCTATTTTTGTAATTATTTCAGGTTGTCCTCTTGCAGCCTCTGCATGGAGAGAAACCGAGTTAAAAATCACACAACACCAGGTTATGGTCCAACAGCTTTATTTGGAAGCACTAGCTTTCAGAGCACTGCTCCTTCATTAGGTAGCTAGTGGGGCAGGATCATAGGACAAAGAAGCAGTGCTCTGAAAGCTTGTACTTCCAAATAAACTTGTTGGACTATAACCTGGTGTGTAATTTTTAACTTTGTCCACCCCAGTCCAATGCCAGCACCTCCACATCATAGCGAGAAACAAAGTTAATGTTTTGAGGTGAAATGACTCTTTCCAAGTCAGAATAGTGAGTGGCTTGGAAGGGAACTTGGTGGTGTTCCTATGTATCTGTTGCCCTTGTGCTTCTAGA
This sequence comes from Chiloscyllium plagiosum, assembly GCF_004010195.1. Classification (NCBI taxonomy): domain Eukaryota; kingdom Metazoa; phylum Chordata; class Chondrichthyes; order Orectolobiformes; family Hemiscylliidae; genus Chiloscyllium; species Chiloscyllium plagiosum. The sequence goes on from NC_057738.1 coordinate 48,351,258, forward strand.
TGGTAGTGGTCATGGGTTTAGAAGGTGCTGTTTAAGGAGTCTTGGGGAATTTCTGCATCTTGTCAATGGCACACATTGAGCATTGGTAAAGTGGAAGGTAAAGGTGGTGGAGGTGCCAATTAAGTAGACTGTATGGTGTTAAGCTTTTTGATTGCAGTTGCCCTAGCAATTTGCTGTGGGGCATATTGTGTTTCCTTTGTTGCTCATGGAAGTTATTTGACAGTCCAGACATTAGAAAAAGAGATATTAGTTAAAGGACCTAACTCGAATGACACAAGGGCTAAATGGTCTTTTTTCTGTAAAGGAGCATTTATAGTTTACTTTTTTCTTTTAAAACAGGTCTGTTTTTTAAAAAAATATATTTTCTGGCTTGTTCTGTAAAAACTTTCAACAATACAGTTAGCATTTCCTAGTTAAAATTAGTCCTTTCTCGTTTGCTGATTACTGAGGGAACATACTGGTTTGAGTGGGAATCATTGTGAAGCCACAATACAGAGCTCCCTTCCTGCTCAGAGTCTGCTTTTGTCTCTCTGCTTAACTCCATGATTATACGGTTGAAGTGCCCCTGTACCACCATGAGGCTAACAGCTTTAAACTTCATCACCAAAACCCGTCAATCTATGTGGAAATTACCAATTGTGTTTCTGCTGCTTCTCGTTTTTGGAAAGTTCCTAAAAGTTTGCTGTGTCAAAATACTTAATCTTCTTTTCAGATGTTGTTATTTGCTCAGTGTAAATGTGATCTTCTGGCATTTATTTAATGCTCCACTCTTATGTATTGCTGATTCACACACCACATGATTAGGCAGTGCCTGTTGACTTGGGTGGAATGATTATATTTAAGAGGTTATCACAATTAATGAATAAAATATTAGCCATTGGCAAAGTACTGGGCCATGATGATGCTGGTAATGTTTTGCAAAGTGTTTTACTTTGGAACACCAAAATTTAAATTCATTTCCCAATTAAAGTTTTCTACCTTAAGATAAAAGCAAATTGCTGAGGATACTGGAAATGAATACAAAAAATGCTGTAATGGTCAGGCAGTGTCTGCAGAGAGAAACAGAGCTAATAATTACTCACCAATGGCTGTATCTTGTGGGTTTTATGCCTTAGATTTTCGGAACCAAGAGGGCTCCAAGCATATCCTGCCCAATAACACATAGTCTGATACTTTAATACTGAATGCATCAAAGCTGTCACACTGAATCCTCACAGACCAGGTTTGGAAGTTGTTGTTCAATATTAAGGGTAAATGTGTGTAACTGCATGTATACATTGGTTAGTATAGGTACAAAATGGGTTCCTTGTCTTATACCCAGAAAGTAAAGGGACAGAAGTTATAAATAAGATTTGTAAAATAAGATTTAAAACTGTTCTAATGAAGTAATTAGCTGAGATATTTACCCTCTGGGAAGATAAACTGAATGAAATTGATACTAAAGCTGAAAACCAGACCATAAAAATATTGCTGACAAATAGTTTATTTAAGTATTTCTTACATTTGACAGATTACATTCAACAATTCATTGAATTATTTTCTCTAGCACGACATTAATAATAATTTTAATCCAACACATATGAAACACAAACACTTAAATTCACACTCAATTATTGTACTCAAACATTATTATCAAGAAATATTATTTTCACAATTGAACCTAACTCTAATTTGATTTCAATATTTCCTGTTGTATATTTCTACTAATATTTTTCTATATCCTTAGCATGATTCCAAAATACTCAGGATCAAGGTTTACATCTAAACCTATTTCCAACATCTCTGTTTCTGTGAGGTCACATTGTACACTTTCAGTGTCACACCCTGCATTTTCAATTTTGTTGAAAATTAGGCTGGACTTTTCAGATGACAGGGTTTCCTACCAAATCGCCTGAAGAGTTGGTGGGAAACACTGGCCCAGTGGTCACAGCAGCCCCACATGCATCGCTTGTTGTGTGAAGTATTAATTGGCTGTAGATAAGGTCCCTATCTGCAGCCAATGTAAGAGGTGCATTCCATGGCCTCAGATTAAGGCAGGGGCAAGGGAACAGATGCTCAGGGCTCAAGCAGAATGGAGGGGTCCCTCCCTCAGTGGGGTTCCCTTCCACATGGGATATCCCTGCTGCCACACCCATTGCTCACCCCTAAGGTCAGGTCCCCATGGACAGACAGAAGATATTTTGATTTGTATCTATAGGTTACTGCTGGTGCTGACATTTTGGGTGATCTATTAGATTTTAGCAAGTCTTTGTGTTAACAACGCATCATTATTATGAGGCTTTATTTTGCTATATTTTTTCCTGTGGGACAATCTAGAGGGAGTGGTCACAGTTTTAGGATAAGTCTAGCAAATTTAAAACAGAGATGTGGAGAAATTACTACTTTCAAAAGATTGTGAATCTCTGGAATTCACTCCCCCAGAATGTTGTAGATGCCAGAACATTGAGTAAATTTAAGGAGGACGTAAACAGATTTTTAATTAGTAATGGGTTGAATAGAGAGTGGGCAGGAAGGTGAATGCCGAGATGAGATCAGCAATGATCATATTAAATGACAGAACAGGCTTGAGGGGCTGAATGGTCTCCTCTAGCTCCTAGTTCTTATGTTTCACGTTCTTATTTTGTTATCGATCCTGTTCCTTCTGGTTTTCAGGGCCACCTTACTTGATTTGCTGTTTTTGTTTTTTTTTTGATTGAATCCCTACAGTGTGGAAACAGGCCCTTCGGCCCAATAAGTCCACACCAACCCTCCAAAGAGTAACCCACCCAAAACCATTCCCCTACTATTCTATATTTTACCCCTCACAAATGCACCTAACCTACATATCCCTGAACACAATGGGCAATTTAACATGGTCAATTCACCTGACCTGCACATCTTTGGACTATGGGAGGAAACTGGAGCACCCGGAGGAAACCCACGCAGACACGGGGAGAATATGCAAACTCCACACAGTCAGTCGCCTGAGGCTGGAATCGAACCTAGGTCCCTGGCGCTGTGAGGCAGCAGTATTATCCACTGAGCCACTGTGCTACCCACATTATTGATTATGTTTGTTTGCTTTAAAAAGTGTGAAGAAATTTTTAATTTAATGCTCACGTTTTGTGAAATTGACAATAAAAACAAGGCCAAATTCAAAAGAGAAACCCTTCACGGTGCAGGTGGTGTTGAAGAAGACCCTTGTTACCTAATACATCTCTCAGGAAAAATATTTACTGTCAACAGATACCTGCTTTGCATGAAAAATAACACAAACATTGACTCAAATGTTCTGAGTGAATTCTGAGAACATCCCAAAACAGGAATATCTCCCGAAGCTAATCCATTCCTCACATTTGGGAAAGGGATACATTTCCCACACTGAGTACAAAGATCTTGTATCAATACATGCACTGTTTCAATTAGGAAATGTTTGTGCACATTATGTTATAGAGGTGGAAGTGTGAAGCTTTCTACAGGCGCGTTACTGTGATTTATAAAATGCAGAATGTATCAACACTTTGTTCAATGTGATGTGGGGCAGTGTAGGAAGAATTGCAATGCAAACCCTCACACAGGATAATGAAACAGGCCATTTTCATACAAATTAAATGTTGTAATTCCTTCAGAGTAAGGGGAGAGACAACAGGGTTCAAACAGGATTAATTGTGATGAAGTCAAAAAGAGGATGCCACATTGTTACATTTCCAATGTAGACATTGAAGTTTTCATACAGACCTTAGTGTGGCTGCCAGAAAATACTCAGCTCATAACGGACTTCCCTTGTCAGTTATGATTCCCTCATCCTGCCCTGAGTGTGTTTCTTCTTCCTTGGGCTGTATTTCTGCTGTGTCTCCTGAATTAACCCCAGAAACACCTGACATTGCTGCTCCACCATCTTCTCTGCTTGGCTCCCCTTCCAATCAACTCTGGCCAGCTCCTCCCTCATGTCTTTATAGTCACCTTTACCCAACTGTAATATCATGACATCTGATTCAGTCTTCTCCCTCTCAAACTGCAGGGTGCAAACTATCGCATTATTGAAATGCCTTCAGGATTTCCTTCACCTTCAGCTTCCTAATCAAGTCCACCTCATTATGCATCACCAAACTCAGAATTTCTTACTACAAATAGCTTCAGAAAAAAATATCTCGTAGACATTCCACGAATTCCTTTCCTTGAGATTTGCTGCTATTTCCAGTTATTTGCATATTGGAATCCCCCATAATTATTGTCATAATGCCTTTCTTACCTGCATCATAAGAGCAGGGAGGTTATTATTGGAGCTGTACAGGACTTTGGTTAGGCTACAACTGGAGTACTGTCTCTGTTCACTGCACGATGCGAAGGATGTGATTGCACTGGAGGCAGTGCAGAGGACATTCACCAGGATGTTGCCTGGGAAGGAGTGTTTCAGCAATGAAGACAGGATGGATAAATTCAGACTGTTTTCTTTGGAACAGAGAAGGTTGAGGGCACCTGATTAAGGTGAAAAGATTATGAAGGACTATGGATAGGGTGGATACAAAGCTGCTGTTTTCCTTGGTTTGAAGGACCAATAATGAGGGTGTACATAATGATAAGGTGAAAGGTCGGAGGTTCAGAGCGGATTTGAGGGAAAATGTTTTTGCCCAGAGGGATCTGTGTTGCACTACCTGGGAGGGTATTGAGGTGGGAAAATTTAAAAAGTACTTAGATGAACATTTGAAGTGTCATCATATTCAAAGCTCTGGGCCAAGTGCTGGAAAGTGGGTCCAGTGTGGATGGGTGACGATGGCAACAATGAGCCGACGGGTCTCTTTTCTACTATATGATTCTGACTATAAATTGACAAAAGTTTTCTTCCATTCCGAGGTTGGTATTATTTTAAATTTTCATGACTGTAAATCTTTTTTCAAAGAAAGCAGAAACGTTTTTTTTTTAAAACACGATGAATGTAAATCATCAAGTGACTGCCAGGCTTTAACCTGGAGAGAAAGTGGGTGTCACAATCTTACTACTGGAGGTTGCTTCTCACAGGATTGTAATTAGTGCAGTGTAGTTAAAGATTGAAATGTTCACTTCATCAACTTCCACTTTTCACTTTTTAAACTTGGACAGAAAAGCAACAATGTAATTGGAGTTGAAGTTACATTAAGATTGGAGCCAAATACTAATGTGGCTGGCTGAAGTTTGTTCCCATTGACGCCAGTAAATTGTTTGGTAGCTAGTGAAACAGAATCTCATGAAATTGTGCCTAGACAGGTTGTCCCATACTGTATTGGTATCTGTATCACATCAAATAAACATAGCATAGCCTGAACATAGAACATAGAACAATACAGCACAGAACAGGCCCTTTGGCCCACGATGTTGTGCCGAACATTTGTCCTAGCTTAAGCACCTATCCATATACCTATCCAATTGCCGCTTAAAGTTCGCCAATGATTCTGACTCTGCCGCTCCCACAGGCAGTGCATTCCATGCCCCCACCACTCTCTGGGTAAAGAACCTACCCCTGACATCTCCCCTATACCTTCCACCCTTCACCTTAAATTTATGTCCCCTTGTAACACTCTGTTGTACCCAGGGAAAAGGTTTCTGACTGTCTACTCTATCTATTCCTCTGATCATCTTATAAACCTCTACCAAGTCACCCCTCATCCTTCGCCGTTCCAACGAGAAAAGACCGAGAACTCTCAACCTATCCTCGTACGACTTCCTCTCCATTCCAGGCAACATCCTGGTAAATCTTCTCTGCACCCCCTCCAAAGCTTCCACATCTTTCCTAAAGTGAGGCGACCAGAACTGCACACAGTACTCCAACTGTGGCCTAACCAAAGTCCTGTACAGCTGCAACATCACTTCACGACTCTTGAATTCAATCCCTCTGCTAATGAACGATAATACTCCATAGGCCTTCTTACAAACTCTATCCACCTGAGTGGCAACCTTCAAAGATCTATGTACATAGACACCAAGATCCCTCTGTTCCTCCACC
>NC_057738.1:48358860-48361997 GCF_004010195.1 Chiloscyllium plagiosum
CCTGTCTTACAGCATCGTAATTTCCCTTCCCCCAATTATAAAATCTACCTTGTTGTGCGCACCTATCTCTCTCCATAACCAAGGTGAAAGTCACAGAATTGTGGTCACCATCACCAAAGTGTTCACCCACTAACAAGCCCATCACTTGTCCCGGTTCATTATCGAGTACCAAATCCAATATGGCCTCCCCTCTGGTTGGACAATCTACATACTGCGTTAGAAAAGCTTCCTGGACACACTGCGCAAACACCGCCCCATCCAATCTTCTTGATCTAAAGAGCTTCCAATCAATATTTGGGAAGTTGAAATCGCCCATGACTACTACCTTGTGGCTTCTGCACCTTTCCAAAATCTGTTTCTCAATGTTTCTCCACATCTCTGCTGCTATTGGGGGGCCTATAGTAAACACCCAACAAGGTGACTGCACCTTTCCTATTTCTGACTTCAGCCCATACTACCTCCAAAGACAGATCCCCCTCGAACTGCCTTTCTGCAGCCGTTATACCATTTCTAATTAGTAACGCCACCCCCCCCTCCTTTTTTACCACCCTCCCTAATCTTACTGAAACATCTGTAACCAGGAACCTCCAACAACCATTCAGAAAATATCATTATACGTATATACTCATGTTTTGCAAGGTGAAGTTAACTTCACTCAATAGCTGCAAGTTTACTTCATGAATATTCACATGACACAGACATCAGGAAGGTCCTGAGTGATCAATTATTATAAAACATCCCGCATGCACTGAACTGTCTGTTAAAGATGGAACATATGATTGGGGTATTATATTTAGGAACTGCGTGGTTAAATTCAGGCACTGTGTGTAGCAGGTTCCATTTCATTGTTCTGATGCTGTATTTGAAATTCTGTGACACCCATAAAGGACAGCCCAAGGCTTTAAACTTCAGGAATATCTAACCATGCAAAAACACTGTGTAAAGAAAATCTCTCCCAAAATGGTAGTGTGATTCAGTTAGTCTCGTACAAGTCTCGGATCCACAAATTTGTAGGTTCAAGTCCCAGTTGTAAATTGGTCATGTTTTCACTGATATGGGGCAAGTTCAGAGATCATGTGAATTATGTTTTAGTTGTAAAGAGACTGGACAATTTTGATTTTTCAGGCCTTTGGAACAAAGGCCCTGACATGAAGTTTTGGGTATGAATACAGTTTCTGGGTTGAGGGTCAGACATCAGAGTTGCACCAGCCTCTGGGTGTAGTGTAGATGGAGTATTGCCATAAGTTTGTTATCTGGGGCGAGGTGGGGTGAGGGAATGGTGTTTGAGGCTTCATTACACTTTTCATGAATCAGTGAGTGAAATGGATGAAATGTTTTGGGAGTCTGAGAGACATGTGCTACTGTGAGACTTGTGACAAAATCAGATGAGAAGCTCAAAGCTCATGTTGCTTCATCTTTTAAGCATTTGCCAAGCTGTGAGGTGAGTTTCTCACTCAGCAATGGCAAGTCATTAGTTCTCAGGGATGATCCCTTGTTAAACATATAATTAAAAGCACACCTCGACATGGAAGTCAGAGTGGGAAACTGGCAAATTCATATCATTGCTTGCTCCAAAAAGCCTCTGTGTTGGACATCAATACACTCCATTGGCATCAGCCACACATAACCATGTCCACAGACATTGGCATATGACCTCTTCCAGCCTCTATGAACCCTTATGATACGTCTCTGATCCACTTACACGACATGCTGCCCTTCAATACTGCTCCTCAGGCTGCTCTGGTAACTCTCACTGTAACGCTGCAGCAAGGAGACTGTGTGCTCAGGGTCCCTATCTCCACCCCAGCTCAGGGACTGCCCCAATCTGTGTTTCCAGGATCTTCACTCACTGTCAAAGCGCCCACTCACTCAGGGATGACCATGAAATCATTGTCAATTGTCAGAGAAATTCCATCTGGTTCACAAATGTCATTCAGGGAAGGAAGTCAATCCACTCAGTTGTATCAGTCACGACAAAGATTTAACAAAGAAATTAAACCACCTGGCATTGACCAAGGCACGAGAAAAGGCAACGGCAGAAATAGCCCTGTTGACCCTGCAAAGTTCTCCTTACTAACATCTGGGGGATAGTGCCAAAATTGAGAGAGCTGTCTCTCAGACTTGCCAAGCAACAGCCTGACATTGTCTGTAAGATATGATTCCATGAGTATGACAATGTCCCAGACACCACCATCACCATCCCTGGATATGTCCAGTCCTACTGGCAGGACAGACCCAGCAGAGGGGTCGGAACAGTGGGATGCAGTTGGGAGAGCGTTGCTCTGGGAGTTCTCAACATTGATTCCAGACACCATGAAGTCTCGTGGATTCAGATTAAACATGGGCAAGGAACCCTCCTGCTGATTACCATGTACCGTCTTCCCTCAGCTGATGAGTCGGTAAACCATGCTGAACAACACTTAGAGGAAGCATTGAATGGCAAGGGCTGAAAATGTACTCTGGGTGGGGATTTCAATGTCCACCATCAAGAAAGACTGGGCAGCAGGACGACTGATTGAGCTGGTTGGGTCTGCAGTAGGTGGTGAGGAAACCAACAAAAGGAAAAACATACTTGACTTCATCCTTACCAATCTGCTGGCTACAAGTACATCTGTCCATGATGACAGTTTCAGTAAGAAATCCCGCCTTCACACTAAGAATGCCCTCCATTGTGTTGTGTGCTAAATGGAACAGATCTACCAACTCAAGACTGGGCATCCATAAGGCATTGTGGGACAACAGCAGCAGCAGAATTAGAGTCATAGAGATGTACAGCATGGAAACAGACCCTTCAGTCCAACCCGTCCATGCCGACCAAATATGCCAACCCAATCTAGTCCCACCTGCCATCACCCAGCCCATATCCTTCCAAACCCTTCCTATTCATATGCCCATCCAAATGCCTCTTAAATGTTGCAATTGTACCAGTCTCCACCACATCCTCTGGCAGCTCATTCCATACACGTACCACCCTCTGCGTGAAAAGGTTGCCCCTTAGACCTCTTTTATATCTTTCCCCTCTCACCCTAAACCTATGCCCTGTAGTTATGGACTCCCCGACCCCAGGGAAAAGACTTTGTCGATTTATCCTATCCATGCCCCTCATAATTTTGTAAACCTCTGTAAGGTCACCCCTC
>NC_057738.1:48362607-48376260 GCF_004010195.1 Chiloscyllium plagiosum
ACATCTACTGCTCTGCCCTCATCAATCCTTTTTGTTACTCCTTCAAAAAACTCAATCAAGTTTGTGAGACATGATTTCCCATGCACAACGCCATGTTGACTATCCCGAATCAATCCTTGCCTTTCCAAATACATGTACATCCTGTCCCTCAGGATTCCCTCCAACAACTTGCCCACCACCGACGTCAGGCTCACCGGTCTATAGTTCCCTGGCTTGTCTTTACCACCCTTCTTAAACAGTGGCACCACATTTGCCAACCTCCAGTCTTCCGGCATCTCACCTGTGACCATCGATGATACAAATATTCAGCAAGAGGCTCAGCAATCACTTCTCTAGCTTCCCACATAGTTCTCGGGTACACCTGATCATGTCCTGGGGATTTATTCACCTTTAACCATTTCAAGACATCCAGCACTTCCTCCTCTGTAATCTGGACATTTTGCAAGATGTCATCATCTATGTCCCAACATTCTATATCTTCGAAATCCTTTTCCACAGTAAATACTGATGCAAAATAGTTAGTTAGTATCTCCCCCATTTTCTGTGGCTCGATACAAAGGCCGCCTTTGAGGCGCCCTATTCTCTCCCTAGTTACCCTTTTGTCCTTAATATATTTGTAAAAACCCTTTGGAATCTCTTTAATTCTATTTGCCAAAGCTATCTCATGTCCCTTTTTGCCCTCCTGATTTCCCTCTTAAGTATCACTCACACGATCCTGTCTATACCCTACATATGCTTCCTTCTTTTTCTTAACCAAACCCTCAATTTCTTTCGTCATCCAGCATTCCCTATACCTACCAGCCTTCCCTTTCACCCTGACAGGACTATTCTCTCACTGGTTTCTTGTTGTCTAATTTCTGAAGGCTTCCCATTTTCCAGCCGTCCCTTCACCTGCAAAGATCTGCCTCAAAACACCTTTCGAAGGTTATTGCCTAATACCGTCAAAATTGGCCTTTCTCCAATTTAGAACTTCAATATTTAGATCTGGTCTATCCTTTCTATCACTATTTTAAAACCAATAGAATTATGGTTGCTGGCCTCAAACTGCTCCCCCACTGACACATCAGTCACCTGTCCTGCCTTATTTCCCAAGAGTAGGTCAAGATTTGCACCTTCTCTAGTAGGGACCTCCACAGAACCAGAAAATTCTCTTGTACACACTTAAGAAATTCTAAACCTTTAACACTATGGCAACCATTCCCATATTTCAATCTTTCTCTTTGTTTTTGGAAATATCCACTGACCTGACCCCTGCTCCCATCGCACCTCTGTCAGATTACACCGCTATCCACAATCGTATTCATATGATTGGCCAGAACACTGGTCCCAGCACTGTTCTAGTGGAATCTATCACAATGGGATAACTCATTTTTCCTGAATACCGAATCAAAACCATTTCTTCTGAGAGTGTTGTTTGATTTTGAAATCTTCCTGCAAGCATTTGGGATCGCTCAGTATCCTGCATGTGACATCTTTTGTTCTGTGGGTGTAGCTGTTTCCTCTGCCGCCTTCTGTTGCTGCTGCCCTGAGATCCTGGGCCCACAGAATTCTCCACTCTTGAGAGAAGAGTCGAAAGATGATGTAGCACAGGCCAGGAATGGAGACAGGGATTTTCCAGATCTCCGTGAGACTCAGTATCATTTCATATGTGTAATCCTCACGACGTCAGTTTAATTTCTGAATTTGTCTATTTCTTTGTCTCTTGTAGCTGCTCAGAATTCCTGACTTAGCGGTTGGAGGGGAAATTGAAGTCTTTAAAGAGCATCCACTCCCATGTGGTTGAAGATGCCCTCCCATGCATCGTATCCACGTCCTGCACCTCTGCCCTCGAGCCCCACCCCTCCAACTGCAACAAGGACAGAACCCCACTCGTCGTCACCTTCTACCCCACCAAACTCTGTATAAATTGCATCATCCGCCGACATTTCCGCCACCGACAAATGGACCCCACCACCAGGGATATATTTCCCTCTTCACTCCTATCCGCTTCCTGTAGCATTTGTATCTTGGAACATTAAGCTGCCAGTCCTGCCCATTCCTGAGCCATGTTTCTGTAATTGCTATGATATCCTAGTCCCATATTCCTAACCATGCCCTGAATTCATCTGCCTTCCCTGTTAGGCCCCTTGCATTGAAATAAATACAGTTTAATTTATTAGTCCTACCTTGTCCCTGCCTGCTCTGACTGTTTGACTCACTTCTGTTCTCAGCTGTACCAGTCTCAGATTGATCTCTTTCCTCACTATCTCCCTGGGTCCCACCCACCCCCACCTTACTAGTTTAAATCCTCCTTTGTAGCTCTGGCAAATTTCCCTGTCAGTATATTAGTCCCCTTCCAATTTAGATGCAATCCATCCTCCTTGTACAGGTCACTTCTACCCCAAAAGAGATTCCAATGATCCAAAGATGTGAATCCTTCTTCCATACACCAGCTCCTCATCCATGCATTCATCTGCTCTATCCTACTATTCCTGCCCTCACTAGCTCGTAGCACTGAGAGTAATCCAGATATTACTACCCTTGAGAACCTCCTTTTTAAATTTCTGCCTAACTCTCTGTAATCTCCCTTCAGAATTTCAACCTTTTCCCTTCCTATGTCATTGATTCCAATGTGGACAATGGCATCTTGCCGGCCCCTCTCTGAGACATCCTTGACCCTGGCACCAGGGAAAAAACACACCATTCTGCTTTTTCTCTGCTAGCCACAGAAACGTCTGTCTGTACCTCGGACTACAGAATCCCCTAACACAATTGATCTCTTGGAAGCCGACGTACCCCTCGTTGCATTAGAGCCAGTCTCAATACCAGAAACTTGGCTGTTCGTGCTACGTTCCCTGAGAATCCATTACCCCCTACATTTTCCAAAACAGCATACCTGTTTGAAATGGGTATATCCACAAAAGACTCCTGCACTAGCTGCCTACCTCTCTTCCCCCTCCTGGAGTTAACCCATCTATGTGACTGTATCTGAGACTTTCCCTCCTTCCTATGACTGCCATCCATCACATACTGTTGATGTTGCAAATTCCTCACCGCTTCTATCTGTCTCTCCAACCGATCCACTCGATCTGATAAGATTTGCATCCAACAGCATTTATGGCAGATATAATCTGCAGTATCCCTTAAACTCTCTTTAAACTCCCACATCTGACAAGAAGTACATATCACTGCAAAGGCCATTTTTGCTCCTTCACAATCTACAGACCCAGAAAATAACACCGTCTTATTCCTCTACAAACACTGCCCCAGATTAAATTAATAGCTATGGCTTATATTTTAAGTTTAATCAATAGACTTATCTCCAAAAATATATAATCAAGAAAGAATCCACCGTACTCACTACTGCAGCCTTTCTCTTGGACAGACTTAAAACAACAATTAACTTATCTGATTCTGTGCTGTGAACTTCGCCCAACAGTTCCTCCAAGATTAGTTGTGAATTTCACTGTTTGTTAATTTTCTCAGATGTACTCCGATTTCCAGCGATACACGAATTCAAACAGCAAAGGCGGTAACTGTGCAGGTTCGTTCTCTCTCTCTCTCTCTCCTGCACAGTCCTCACCATGTGCTTCTTTGTCTGCTCTTTTCCCTTTAAAACTGCTGTTGTTTTGACATTTTTTTCCAAAGTTCCAAAACAATGCAACAGCATATAAAACAGTAATTGCTGCTCCTGGAATTCGAGGAAATCATCTCCAGCACCTAAAATACCTCAAAAAAAGGAGCAGCTCTTACAGCCAGAAATTCTTCCCATCCTCCATCTTGGATTACCCAGAATCCCTGTTGTACTCCAGCACAATCTGTAACCTCATGGCCCAGTATTTGCCCCACTCAACCATTACCATTAAGCCAGGGGATCAACCCTGGTTCAATGGAGAGTGCAGGAGGGCATGCCAGGAGCAGCACCAGGTATACCTGAAGATGGATTGTCAACCTGGTGAAGCTACTAAACAGGACTACTTGCATTCCAAATACCAAAGGCAGCAAAGTGAGAGACAGATCGAAGCAATCTCACAAGCAACAGATCAGATCTCAGCAGTTCTGCTATATCAGCCATGAATGGGGGGAAACAGTTAAACTACTCACTGGAGGAGGAGGCTTCGCAAATACAGGTAGCTCTTTTATAATGCAATGGTTGCGTTCTTGTGCAACCTCGAATTATAGAAACATTGCGCTTTAGAAACAGCTATTGAAGTGTTGACAATGTAATCGCGTTACAGTCAACACACATTTTAAAAGTTAGTGCTTCAGAAACAGTGTCCCCAATTCATCAATCGCGTTACAGCAAATTTGCATTAATGAAACATGCATTATAGCAGAACAACATGTATCCCCATTCTCCATGACAGAAGAGCCCAATACATCAATGCAAAAGATAAGGCTGAAGCTTTCACAGCATTTTGATGTGGCAGTATTGGTTGGTTTGGATTTGTCCTGCTTTTTGTGTACAGGACATACCTGATCAATTTTCCACAATGTTGGGTAGATGCCAGTGTTGTAACTGTACTGGAACAGCCTGGCTAGAGGAACAGCAAGTTCTGGAGTTCAACTCTTCAGTATGAAATGTTGTCAAAGCCCATAACCTTTGCAATATCCTGTGTCTCCAACTGTTTCTTGATATCACATGGAGTGAATGGAATTTGCTAAAAACTGGTATGTGTGATTGTAAGACTATAGGAGCAGAATGATGTATTCGGTCCATGGATTCTGCTCTCCCATTTGATCATGTCTGATATGTTTGTCAATCCCATTCTCCAGCCTTCTTCCGTAACCCTTGATCCCCTTACCAATCAAGAACCGAGTCATCTTTGTCTTAAATACACTTAATGAGTTAACCTCCACATCTTCTGGGGCAATGAATTCCACAGATAGACCACCCTCTAGCTAAAGAAATTCCTCCTCACCTCAGTTCTAAAGGGTTGTCCCTTCACTCTTGGGTCCTCATCACTCCTACTGATGGAAACATCTTCTCCCAGTCCACGCTATCCAGGCCTCCCAGTATACTCTAAGTTTCAGTCAGATCCCAACTTCGTCATTCTCAACTCCATTGAATACACACTCACAGTACTCAACCGCTCAAATCAATTCTGACCAGCTCCTCTCTCATATCTTTGTAGTTATTTTTATTCAATTGTAATATCGTTACATCTGATTCAATCTTCTCTCCCTCAAACTACAGGGTGAATTCTATCATTATGGTCACTGCTCCTGAGGTTCCTTCACCTTCAGCTCCCTAATCAAGTCTGCTTCATTACATATCACCAAATGCATATCACTTAGTGGGCTCTATCACAAGCAGCTGGGAATCTCTGGAGGACATCGCGATGGATTGACCACGCATCCACCAATTGTAGCACAGGGCTCCAGATATTTGTAAGGAATTCTTTGCAGTGTTAACAGGGCTGGGTGTGCCTTTTTGGTTTCTGATGCTTCGGTCAGTACTGAGTGCTTAATCCATATTGAGATTTCTGTTGTAATTTTGATATAATCATATAGCTTGCTCAACCATTTCAGAGGACAGATAATAAGCAACCACATTGCTGTGGATCTGGAGTCACATGGTCATAGAGCTGTACAGCCTGAAAACAGACCCTGCAGTCCAACTCATCCATGCCAACCACATATTCTAAATAAATCTACTCCCATTTGCCAGCATTTGGACCATATCCCTCAAAGCCTTTCCTGTTCGTATATCCATCCAGATGTACTTTAAATGTTGCAATTGTACCAACCTCCACCACTTCCTCTGGCAGCTCATGCCATACACGTACCACCCGCTATGTGAAAAAGTTGCCCTTTAGGTCCCTTTTAAATCTTTCCCATCTCACCTTAAACCAATTCACATGGCCTGCATATCTTTGGACTGTGGGAGGAAACCAGAGCACCCGGAGGAAACCCACACAGGCAATGCGCAAACTCCACACAGACAGTCGCCCGAGGCTGGAATCAAACCAGGGTCCCTGGTGCTGTGAGGTTACAGTGCTAACCACTGTGCCACCATGCCACCCATAGTTTCCTTACAGTGTGGAAACAGGCCCTTCGGCCCGACAAGTCCACACCAATCCTCCGAAGAGAACCCACCCAGACCTATTTCCCTCTGACTAATGCACCAACTGATCTGCACAACTTTGGATTGTGGGAGGAAACCGGAGTACCCGGAGGAAACCCACATGGACATTTTTTAGATTAGATTAGATTACTTACAGTGTGGAAACAGGCCCTTCGGCCCAACAAGTCCACACCGCCCCGCCGAAGCGCAACCCACCCATACCCCTACATTTACCCCTTACCTAACACTATGGGCAATTTAGCATGGCCAATTCACCTGACCTGCACATCTTTTGGACTGTGGGAGGAAACCGGAGCACCCGGAGGAAACCCACGCAGACACGGGGAGAACGTGCAAACTCCACACAGTCAGTCGCCTGAGGCTGGAATCGAACCTGGGCCCCTGGTGCTGTGAGGCTGCAGTGCTAACAACTGAGCCACCATGCTGCAGTTAGCACTGCTGCCTCACAGTGCCAGGGATCCGGGTTCGATTCCTGCCTCAGGTGACTGTGCAAACTCCACACAGACATTCTCCCCATGTCTACATGGGTTTCCTCCGGGTACTCCAGTTTCTTCCCACAATCCAAAGATGTGCAGATCGGGTGAATTGGCTATGCTAAATTGCCCATAGTGTTAGGTGCATTAGTCAGGGGTAAATATAGGGGTTAGATGAGATTAGATTTCCTACAGTATGGAAACAGCCCCTACGGGCCAACAAGTCCACACCGACCCTCCGAAAAGTAACCCAACCGGACCCATTTCCCTAGCCTATATTTATCCCTGACTAATGCAGGGGAATAAGTCTGGGCGGGTTACTGTTTGGAGGATCAATGTGGACTTATTGGGCTGAAGGGCCTGTTTCCGTACTGTAGGGAATCTAATCTCATCTAATAAAGTCATCCCTCAGCCTCCGATGGTCCACGGAAAACAGCCCCAGCCTGTTCAGCCTCTCCCTATAGCTCAAAGCCGCCAACCCTGGCAACATCCTTGTAAATCTTTTCTGAACCGTTTCAAGTTTCACAACATCCTTCTTATAACAGGGAGACCAGAACTGCACACAGTGGCTTAACCAATGTCCTGTATAGCTACAACATGACCTTTCAACTCATATACATAATGCATTGACCAATGAAGGCAAGCAAACCAAATGCCTTCTTCACTATCTTATCTACCAGGGATTATACTTTCAAGGATATACCTGCACTCCAAGGTCTCTTTTTTTTTCAGCAACACTCCCCAGGACCATTAAGTGTGTAAGTCCTGCCCTGATTTGCCTTTCCAAAATGCAACACCTCACTTTTATCTAAATTAAACTCCATCTGCCACTCCTCAGTCCATTGGGCCACCTGACCAAGATCCCATTATACTCTGAGGTAACCTTCTTTGCTAGTCACTACACCAACAATTTTGTGTAGACCAGACCAGGTAAGAATGGCAGATTTCCTTTTTTGAAGAACATTAATGAACCAGGTGGGTTTTTACAACAATTGATGATAGTTGGGTGATCACCATAACTATGACTGGTATTAATTCCAGATTTTATTCATTGAATTTAATTCCACCAGTTACCAGTAGTGACATTACTATGACATCACCGCCTCCTCCAAGTGGGGATCTCTATGTGTTGGTTTTTATCTTGGGTTTTATCTTCACTGGGTAATCAGTGATTTGCAATGCATGTGGAATATAACCTTAGAATTACATTGTGTACAGCAACACATTCCAAGGAGAATCCAAAGAAGTATTGTACTGACTTACATTGAGATAATTCATGCACAATCTGATTTTAACTGTTTGATAAACATGATTCGAACTAATCAACAACAAAAAATATTCAGTGACTACAATGAGCATAAGTCTGAAAATTTTGTGTTTTATCAATAAATGAAATGTTAGATGTTAAACATTGATTTGATCATTTGAGTGTTGGCCTACAGGGCAGAGGATAAACTATTAGAACTAGACCCTTCAAAAGTGAAATTAGGAAACACTCTTACCAAGAAAGAGTTGCACCAGTTTCAAACTCTTGTTTACAAATAACAATAATACTGGATCAATTGTGAATTGTAACTCTGTGATCAATTGATTTTTTTAAATTGAGGTTGTCCTGCTCTGCCACATTTCCACTGTCTTCCTGTGTGAGAAAGCCAATGGGTGTGTTTGTTTGTGTTGTACTGAGTCATTTTTTTAATGAAGTGTAAAATGAGCTTGTCTGTCAAATTGCTATTTTCCTCTGATGTAAACGGAATGCAGAGAAGTAGACCAGTTATCACATCACTGAATGGGTGTTATAGAACATTTCAGGCCCTTCAGCTCTCGATGTTGTGCCGACCTGTGAAACCAATCTGAAGCCCATGTATCCTACACTATCCTACTCTCGTCTTTATCACCTGATGAAGGAGCGTCACCCCAAAAGCTAGTGTGCTTCCAATTAAACCTGTTGGACTATAACCTGGTGTTGTGTGATTTTTACCTTTGTATATCCCAGTCCAACACCAGCATCTCCAAATCATGACTATTCTCGTCTATATGCCTATCCAATGACCATTTAAATGCCTGTAAAGTTGGTGAGTCTACTACTGTTGCAGGCAGTGCATTCCACCCCCCTACTACTCCCTGAGTAAATAAACTACTTTTGACATCTGTCCTATATCTATTACCCCTCAATTTAAAGCTATGCCTCCTCGTGTTAGGCATCACCATCCTTGGTAAAAGGCTCTCACTGTCCACTCAATCTAACCCTCTGATTATCTGATATGTCTCAATTCAGTTATCTCTCAACCTTCTCTCTAACGAAAACAGCCTCTAGTACCTCAAACCTTCTTCATAAGACCTTCCCTCCATACCAGGCAACATCCTAGTAAATCTCCTCTGAACCCTTTCCAAAGCTTCCACATCCTTCCTATAATGCGGTGACCAGAACTGCACGCAATACTCTACACCAGAGTTTTGTACAGCTGCAGCATGACCTCATGCTCCGAAACTCAATCCCTCTTCTAATAAAAGCTAACATACCAAATACCTTCTTAACAGCCCTATCAACCTGGGTGGCAACTTTGAGGGATCTATGTACATTATAGCCTCTTGTGGTTTCCTCCACCAATCTTCAGATGCATTACATTGTAAAGTAACACTTTTGCTGCAGTATTGCCTGCCTGTGACATTGATATGGTACAGCGGGCTTGAAGGCCTGAATGGCCGACTGCTACTTCTATTTTGTATGTTTTTATGTCACCGATCCACCCCATTGTCAGACCCTGTGACTTACTGCCTCACACAGCCAGTCTCAGAGTCAGTTTCAAAATGACCCCCATATTCCTAACTATTTTAGAATATTCAGTACCTGACTGCAACAGAAACTCTTAAATGATTAATTAGTCTTTGGAACAACTGCTTGTGTATTGGTGAGCCTTTTTACCCTCTGTTGGGACATTTTTATAAAGCTGGTTCTGATTCTCAGTTTCCATAAAGTGAGCACATGGAGAGCTGCCCTGTCACTGGGTTGCAAGTCAGCCCTGGAATTTGAGGTGCTGGCTTACCTTCTGTAGGTGTCTCTGTACAAGACCATACAACACTCAGTCACTTTGAGTTATCCTAGTGTGAGTGAAGCAGTCTCATTGTGCCATTGCAGGGATTTTTTTTTAACCCAGCTGAGATGGTCAGTGCTGAGGCCAGAAACAAGAAACAAATGGAGCACAGCTCTGGCAATTCCACAACATTGGGAATCACACTTTCACAATACTGGAGCTTTTTAAAGAAACAGATGCTGAGGTGTGAACAATTTGGTTCGGTTTTTACTCTTGGAGCTCAGGATTGTGATTATATTTTATTAGTGTTTATGTTTATTTTTGTTGATTTTGTGCTAAAATTATTTCAATTATCTTTGTATCTTTAAAACAAGAAACTCTTTTCAATTTTCTTATATTACGCACATAGCATGACATCAATATTACATACAAAGTCTGGATTAATCGATGATGAAGGAATCTTTATATTTAATTTGTTGATGATGATGTTAAGAAATTAATAACAATTATAGTTTCCATAAAAATAAGAAAACTTTCACTGTGATGTTATCCTCCTTTATCCTGTATCATGATCCCAGCTAATGTTTATTGGACAAATTGGAACCCAGATTGAAATCTGGTTTGATAGATCATATTTTGTTTGTTTTGCTTGTAACAAGGTGGAAATGTGTTGCTGGAAAAGCGCAGCAGGTCAGGCAGCATCCAGGGAACAGGAGAATCGACGTTTTGGGCATAAGCCCTTCTTCAGGAAGGGCTGAATTCCTGAAGAAGGGCTTATGCCCGAAACGTCGATTCTCCTGTTCCCTGGATGCTGCCTGACCTGCTGCGCTTTTCCAGCAACACATTTCCAGCTCTGATCTCCAGCATCTGCAGACCTCACTTTCTCCTTGTAACAAGGTGGCCAGTCTCTGAAATATCAAGACACAATATTGCAGGTTTGGTTTTAATGAGAAAGCAGAAGTTTATTTCACAAAAAAGTTAAGATAAAATAGAATAAACAACCTGTGTACATGTAACATTAGTTTTGAGATTTTGAAACACACAGTAAAGTACAATCCCATTATACACAATCCCAAAACAATCCTGTAATGTTTCCATAAATACCTCTGTTGAGGACTCATAGCAGAGAAGAATCCTTTCTCTAACACCTTGACAGACTTAATTTAACTGTGACTTCAATTTCCAGTCTAGAAAAACATATTGCCTTTCCTTGGAACTTCTATACATCTGAGTTTATACATTTTCAGCTTCAAATAATTCAAACACTTCTAGATTTTAAGATTAGATTCCCTACAGTGTGGAAACAGGCCTGTCGGCCCAACCAGTCCCCACTGACACTCCGAAGAGTAACCCACCCAGACCTATTTCCCTCTGACTAATGCACCTAACACTATGGGCAATTTAGCATGGCCAATTCACCTGGCCTGCACATCTTTGGACTGTGTGAGGAAACCGGTGCACCCGGAGGAAACCCACACAGACAAACTCCACACAGACAGTCGCCCGAGGCTGGAATCGAACCTGGGACCCTGGTGCTGTGAGGCAGCAGTGCTGAACACTGAGCCACCGTGCCACGCTTTAAGAAATGCAGGCTCTATTCTGGAACTATTACTAATTTCCTTGTTCTAGTTTAAGCTACAGAAATGGTGGACAGATTGGTTGTAATTTTTCAAAAATTCTTGCATTCTGGAGAAGTACTGGAGGATTGGAAAACTGCCAATGTGACACCCCTGTACAAAAAGGGAGGGAGGCAAAACATGGGGAAAATGTAAGCTGAGTGGACAATATCTAATGTTGGAATCAGTTGTTGGGGAGGTAATGGGGAATCATTATCTAATTAAGTAGAGTAAGCATAGCCTCACGAAAGGGAAATTGTCTCAGACTGATTTATTATAGTTTTTCGATAGACTCTCAATCATAGTGGATAGAGAGGAATCAGTAAACATATTGTCTTTGGATTTCCAGAAGGCATTCAACAGCGTACTTCACAAAGAGTTAAGTCATAAGATGAGACCGCGTAGTGTTGGCATGGATGGTGAATCGGCCAATGGACAGCTTATACAGAGACATTGATAGGTTAAGTAGGCAAAAAGTTGGCAAATGGAGAACAATGTGAGAAAATATGAAGTTGTTTATTTTGGAAGGGAGGGCAAATAAACAGAACATTATATAAATGGTGAAAGACTTCAGAAAGCTGTATCACAAGGGGACTTGGGGATAGTGGTGCATGAAACACAGAAAGCTAGCAGGGAATCAAGAAGGCTAATTGAATATGGGCTCTTTTTTCAAGGATGTTTGAGTATAAGAATAGGGAATACTGTAAATGTACAAGATGCTGATGAGATTACATCTGAAGCACTATGATACTAAATTAATATTTTTGTGTCAGTTTTTATTGTGGAGAAAGAAATTGAGGCTTGGGAACTGGGAAATAAATTTGATGTTTTGAAAACAGTACACATTACAGAAGAGGAAGTGCTGGAGGTCTTAGAAAACATAAAGGTGGATAACTTTCCAGGCCTGATCAAACATAAGAAGTTAGGGACGAAATTGCCG
Source organism: Chiloscyllium plagiosum (assembly GCF_004010195.1). Lineage (NCBI taxonomy): Eukaryota > Metazoa > Chordata > Chondrichthyes > Orectolobiformes > Hemiscylliidae > Chiloscyllium > Chiloscyllium plagiosum. The sequence goes on from NC_057738.1 coordinate 48,374,736, forward strand.
GGCTCCCAGCAGAAATACTAGCATCATCTATAACTATGGATAAGGTGCTGGAGGACAGGAGGGTGATTAATAGTGTCATAGTTGTGTAGCATGGAAATAGCTCATTCAGTCCAACTCGTTCACGCTGACCTGATGTCTTAAATTAATTGAGTCCCATTTGCCAGCACTTGGCCCATATCCCTCTAAACCCTTCCTATTCATATACCCATTCAGATGCCTTTTAAATGTTGTAATTATACCAGGCTCCACCACTTTCTCTGGCAGCTCATTCCATACACACACACCCTCTGCATGAAAAAGTTGCCCCTCAGGTCCCTTTTATATCATTCCCCTCTCACCTTAAACCTATGCCCTCTAGTTTTGGAACCCCTACTCTGGGAAAAAGACCTTGGCCATTCACCCTATCCATGCCCCTCATGATTTTATAAACCTCTCTAAGGTCACCCCTCAGCCTCCAATGCTCCAGGGAAAACAGCCCCAGCCTATTCAGAGTCTCTCTTCAACTCAAACCCTCCAACCCTGGCATCTTGTAAGTTTTTTCTGGACCCCTTTCAATTTTAACAACAACTTTCCTGTAACAGGGAGACCAGAATTTAATGCAGTTTTCCAAGCATAGCTTAACCGATGTTCTGTACAACATGACCTCCCAATTCCTGTACTCAATGCACTGACCAATAATGGCAAGCATACCAAAAGCCTTTTTCCTATCCTGTCTACCTACAACTCCACCTTCAAGGGACTATGAACCTGCACCTCAAGATCTGTTTGTTTGGCAACATTTCTTAGGACTACATCATAAAGTGTATAAGTTTTGCCCTGATTTGCCTTTCCAAAATGCAGCACCTCACATTTATCTAAATTAAACTCCACCTGCCATTCCTCAGTCCATTAGCCCATTGATCAAGGTCCTGTTGTACTCTGAGATGATCTATTTCATTGTCTATTATACCACCAATTCTGGTGTCATTTGCAAACTTACTAATCATTCCTTCTATATTCACACCCAAATCATTTATATACGTGACAAAAAGCAGTGGACTCAGCACTGATCCTTGCAATGTACCACTGGTACCCAGCCTTTATACTGTTGTGACTATAATCTAAGAAAGTTAAAAATCACACAACACCAGTTATAGTCCAACAAGTTTAGTTGGAAGCACTAGCTTTTGGAGTGCCGCTCCTTCATCAGGTGATAGTGGAGGGCTCAATCCTAACACACAGGATTTATAGCAAATCATAAGTAGGAAAGACTGTAAGGAGAAGCCTGGGAACAATAGATCTGTGAATCTGACATCAGTGGTGGGTAAGTTGTTGGAGGTGACTCTGAAAGGTAAGATATACATGCGTTTGGAGAGGCAAGGACTGATTAGGGATAATCAGCATGGTTTTAATTGAGGATAGAGACGGAAATGTGTTGCCGGAAAAGCGCAGCAGGTCAGGCAGCATCTAGGGAACAGGAGAATCGACGTTTCGGGCATTAGCCCTTCTTCAGGAATGAGGAAAGTTGGTCCAGCAGGCTAAGATA